>NC_139584.1:27391974-27426974 GCF_946808225.1 Silurus aristotelis | reverse complement strand
GCTTCTTCCCTCCACATTCCTGCCTGAACTGTCCCACACTGAGAGACAGCAGAGCACCGCCGTGACCCTTCATCTAATGTATTTGTTTGTTTTAGTATTCTTGTGAGGACCGTCCATTAGTTTAATTATAACAGTCAGTTCCTTCTAAATACAATATATATATATATTAGGGGTGTAACAGCACACAAAATTCACCTCAGAGTTTTAAGTCACGGTTCGTGCCGTTTTTAATTAACGCTTATTATTATTATTATTATTATTATAATTATATGTTTATTATTATTAATATTTGTGAACATCAACAGTTTACCTCTTTAAAACAATTTTAATTAAAATGCCTGCCTGGGTAAATAATATCTAAAATAATATTTAATAAAACTTAATAAAAATACAATTGAATAATTCAAATGAATGCAATACACTTTATTTTATTTATTACATTTCGTAGCCAATTAAATTGACACAAATTAAAATAATTGAATCCCATTCAATACATGGAATAATGTCATTAAATACTTTACATTTGTTAGACCCCATTTGGGTAATACAGGTGTGTGTGTGTGTGTGTGTGTGTGTGTGTGTGTGTGTGTGTGTGTGTGTGTGTGTGTGTGTGTGTTTTACATTTAACATAAGATTTTCTAAACATATGATCTACTTAACTGTTCCGTTCCACGTGATATTAACACCCCCAGAGCACATAGGGTTAAGGGCCTTGCTCAAGGGCCCACCAATGGCAGCTTGGGGCTTAAGCCCACAACCTTTCCGATCAGTGTTGTTGAGCTGCTCCAGGAAAGCACACCTTCCATAATTTATTTAGATGCACTGCTGATGAGCTTGTGGACTCTCCCGTGCAGCTCTAAAGATCAAGGTGTGGTGGGGGTGGTGGTCTGCACTGCACTGTGTAATATATATATATATTAAATTCCACATTTAGTCTCCATTCACTGTTCCCCTGACGTGCTGAGAAACCCCAAAGAGCTTGACAGCTGTGTTATTTGTGTTGTTGTTGTTGTTGTTGTTGCTGATTTGCCTCTCAGCGGTGACCAGCAGCATGGCTGTGATGTCCACCAGTGTCGTGTCCTGTTTGCTCCTCAATAAACACCGCAGGGTGAGGAAACGCATTCACATCGCACTGACTCGGCTTTATGGCTCCCGCTCTCCTTTTACATAACACTCCACATGCCTCATCACGCTGCTTCCTAAACGACATATTTATTGATCTGTTTAAAGCCAAGAAGGTGTATACACACACACACACACACACACACACACACACACACACACACACACACACACACACACACACTCACTACCACAAAAGTACAAATTGGATTCAGGAGATAATGAAAGGTACAATAACAGATGATGGATGGTCAGATAACAGTCATCTCCCCCCCTCTCTCTTTCTCTCTCTCTATCTTTGCTTTCCTTGTTTTCTATTATCCCTGTGTGTGTGTGTGTGTGTGTGTGTGTGTGTGTGTGTGTGTGTGTGTGTGTGTGTGTGTGTGTGTGTGTGTGTGTGTCAGGGGGTGCGTGTGTCAGTATTGTGTACAGATTTGTGTTGGCTGATAGAGGAGCTGTTGTTCAGACGCTGTGATGTAGGGTTCGGAGGCTTGTTGGTCAGTGTGGTGTTCCACGCTCTCTCTGTGCTGCGTCCCCACCTGCTGATGGCTGCAGCGCCCCCTTCAGGAGAGCCGATAGTGACGGCTCGGCTCGACCCACACACACTGCTCACTCTCAGTCGGCACAGCCAGCTGCTCACACACATCTTCATCACTGAGGCTGTGGGAGGTCAGTTTAATAAACATTTACATCATACTGCCAGCTCTGTGTGTGTGTGTGTGTGTGTGTGTGTGTGTGTGTGTGCTGGAAAATCTTTTCAGTAGATTTTATTTTTATCAGAAACTAGCTCACATATGGGCCACACCTCTTTTACTCAGACCGATAGATACATAGGCCACACTTCCATCACTATGACTGACATAAAGGCCAAGGCTTTCTTTATGTAGAGTAACAGGCACAGAAGCCACACCCCTTAATGCAGAGTAACACACACAGAGGCCACACCTCCTTCATATAGAGTGACATACTCAGAAGCCACACCTCCTTCATTTAGAGTGGCATTCACAGAAGCCACACCTCCTTTTTGTAGACTAAAAACAGGCCACACCTCCTCTAATGAACCTGACCCAAAGGCCACACCCACTTCAGTGAAATTGACCACACCTTTTTACAATGAGGCCTTTCGTGTAGTGATAGCCACACCTCCTTTTCTGAACTTGCCACAAAGGCCACACCCCCTTTGTAGAGTGATAGAACCAGAGGCCACACCTCTTTTATTGAACTTTACCCCAAAGACCACACCTCCTTCAAAGTGATAGACCCAAAGGCCACACCTCCTTCACAGTGATGGATCCAAAGACCACACCTCCTTTACTGGAGGCTGAGAGATGCGGTGATAAACGGAATACATTTTTATAATGTTTCTAAGTAGTAATAAACAGGTGTGTGTGTGTGTGTGTGTGTGTGTGTGTGTGTGTGTGTGTGTGTGTGTGCAGCCTGTGCTGTCTCTGCCTTGCTGTGTGAGGTGGCAGGATGCGGAGGAGGAGAGATGGAGTTTGATGTTGCACTCGGTCAAGAGGAGCTGACTGAAAAAAGCCTCCAGCTTACACACCTACTGCCAGCTGGGTACATACCAGTGAGTCAGACAATCAGCTTCAAAACTATTGGCACCCATCATGCAAATACACACAGCGTAATATAAATATAAACTGATCTTAAACATACACAAGTGCTTTGGAAAATCTTTCCATCACGTTGCTTTTGCTTGAATAAAAAAGTCCCTTTTAAAGAATTAATCTGTCATGTGACCTTCATTTGAGCTGCTTAGAAATACCTCCATTTATAAATAAACATTTATAAATTTTATGAAAAAGAACAAGTGTGTGTGGTCTTAAGTGCTCCTGGTGCTCAGTGGTGTCGGAGTGAACTGCACACACTGCGCATGGACACAGACGAGCTGCAGCGAGCGACTCGAGCACTTCCTGTATCTGCTCTGAAGAGCTGTTCACTAGAGATCTGTGCGTGTGTGTGTGTGTGTGTGTGTGTGTTGTGTAAGTGTGTGTGTGTGTGTGTGTGTAATTACAGCCAACAAATCAACATCAACAAGAACAAACCACTTCACACACACAAGTACACAACTAATTATCTCAAACATTTCATCTCTCTCTCTCTCTGTGTTTGTCTCTTTCCCACTCTGTCTCTCTCTCACTCTCTGTCTCTAACACACTCTGTCTCTCCATCATGCTCTCTGTCTCTAACTGTGTCCCAATCTCTGTCTCTTTGTCATGCTTTCTGTCTTTCTCTCTTACTCTGTCTCGATCTCTCTGTCTCTCTCTCTCACACGTTGTCTTTCTCTCATACACTCTTTGTCTCTCTCTCACTCTCTTTCTCTCCTGCTCTCTCTGGCTTCCTGACTCACTCTGTCTCTCTTCATTTATGGTCCTGTCTGTCGATCTCTGTCTTTTTGTCTCTCTGTCTTTGTCAAATTTCTTTGTTTGTCTGGACCTGTCTGTTTCTCTTTCTTTATATTTCTCTGTCTCCCTTTGTGTCTGGTGCTGTCTGGCTGTTTCTTTGTAATTCTGTATGTATGTCTTGTCCTCTCTCTCTCTCTCTCTCTCTCTCTCTCTCTCTCTCTCTCTCTCTCTCTCTCTCTCTCTCTCGTTCTATATCTCTGTCTCTTTTCATGTCAGGACCTCTGTCTGTCTTTCTCTCTCTCTTTTTTAAACCTGTATAATTATGGTTGTCTCTAATTCTCTCTCTCTCTCATTCTCTCTCTCTCAGCCGTGCCAAACAGCGTACAGTTTTGCTGTGGATACAGTGGACAGTATGGTGCGCTGTGGGATTCTCATTATGGAGGAGGTGAGATCTAATATCTTTCTCTCTCTCTCTCTCTCTCTCTCTCTCTCTCTCTCTCTCTCTCTCTCTCTCTCTCTCTTCAGTTTTCAAGTGCTTTATTATTAGGGTCGCAAAATAATTGTCAAAATAATCAACAGAAAAATAGTGCAAATGTACAATATATTAGGAACAATATAAAGGGGAAAAATAATAGTTAAACTTGCATAAAAAATAGTAACTTTATAATAAATGTGTTATAATAATAATAATTATTATAATCAGTAGAAACACGAGTAAACTTCTAGTTTTAGGAAAAGACTTTGTATAATAATATTATACAATACAAATTATATATTATATTATTATTAGTGCAACTCAGTCTAAGTTGTGTTATTTTACTCTTTTAGATGCGCGCACACACACACACACACACACACACACACACACACACACACACACACACACACACACACACACATCCCTCAGAGTTTCTTTAATTAGACACAGCTGAAACAAACCTCTCGAGTGGATTGTGTGTGCACCAAGCGTGAAGCAGGTACGAGTGTTAGTCCCTGCAGCAGAGCGGAGGACGGGCCCTGCGATGGGGCTCCTGAAATCAGCATCACTAGTGTTTTATTTCAATCACGTGTGTATTGTGAAGTAAACATCCGAGCTGCATGGGTGTAAAACCGATGGTGAGCAGATGGCGTGAATCTGTGGGAGAGAGAGAAAAAAAGAGGAAACAGGAAAAAAGAACAGAAGAGGAAAAGAGCGCAGGTTGGCTTGTGAAGTGCTTGCACTGCAGATTAGTCCATGCTGCTGTGTGTGTGTGTTTATTTGTTTGAGACGAGAATAAAAAAATTTCCATTTACAAACCCTTAGATTTTTTTATGCACTTTGGGTTTTATTGATGAAATCAAACTACTGAAGCTTTTAAACTTTGAACACATAGGAGCAGATTAATGATAACCTCAGTGTGTTTCAGTAGAGTTCGTTCGTGTGTGTGTGTGTGTGTGTGTGTGTGTGTGTGTGTGTGTGTGTGTGTGTGTGTGTGTGTGTGTGTGTGTGTGCACGCAGGTACATCGGGATACTCCAGTGTGTGATTTCTGGAAGAGGCAGGGTGTTTTCTCTTGGACTGCATCAGATGACCCTGAACTCAGCAGTGACTCGGACTGTGAGAAACAGGACACACGTTCATACAAGGTACAAGTGCACACACACACACACACACACACACACACACACACACACTTTTACAATTAATTTAAAGGCATGAAATACTGTTTTTTTTTTTTCCCCACAGGCCTTTTTTCTTTCTATGTATTTACATCTTAAACACTCCCCTTATGGAGCTCTTAATTAAAAATGTAAATATTAATGAAAATATTCTTATAATAAACAGTATGTGGGTTATTTCTTATTCGTATGTGCTTTTCGAACATCTCATTTCCACATTTAGTTCTCAGTTACTGCTGTTATAATAACCACCACTCTTGATGTTTTCTCTAGATTTTGTGCAGATTTTGCTTATTCAGCTACAAGGGTGTTAGTAAAGTAATGTAGGGTGAGGTGACGAGTTCCAAGAAGGAATCAAAAACCTTCGAGACCAATGGTGCTTGCCGGTGCTATTCTGACCTCGTTCGTTACGCAGTGAGCAGCAAGTTAAAACAAAGAAACTTTTGCTGTGACACGTGGTTTAAGGTGTTTCGAGTTTTGCTCGTGCTTCAAGAGCAGGAGAACATCGCTGGAAGATGCCGAGAGATCAGGATGAACTCCTTCGAGCTCGATCCCCCCCCGAAAATGAGAAAAACATTCAGCAACTTGCGCATGATGATCGTCGGAGAACGGGTCGCGTGATTTTACTTTCGCAACGACCCTACTGTGCACTTTGTGTCATGCTGGAACAGGTCTCCTAGTTCAAGTGAAGAAAAAAGTTCATGCTACAACAATTGTGTGCTTCCGAGTTTGAGGGAACAGTGTGTGGAAGAGCCGCATATTGCTGGAAAAATCAGGCGTCTCAATACTTTTGTATATTGAAAGTAGGGTTGTTGTAGGGTTTAAAACTTTACAGATGGTGATCGTGTTTGTCAATAAATGTGTCCTTTTTTTTTCTCTCTGTGTGTGTGTGTGTGTGTGTGTGTGTGTGTGTGTGTGTGTGTGTGTGTGTGTGTGTGTGTGTGTGTGTGTGTGTGTGTGTGTGTAGTTGAGTCAGCCTTCTGAGTGTCCCGAGCTGCTCTTCTTTCTCTGTAGTTTGCTGAGTGCACAGCTGAGGGCGCTGTGCTGGGCTATAGAAAGCCTGGACCTTCTGCCTTTTCCTCTCACAGGTTACTAAACACACACACACACACACACACACACACACACACACACACACACACACACACACACACACACACACACACACACACACAGTATCTAGGGGATCCTGTAGCTGGAGCTTCTGAAGCAGACCCAATTTATTTGGATGTGCGTAAATCCCCAGAGCGGCTCATTGTGCAGAAAATCTATAATTAATTTGCATAGATGAGGTAAATCATAACTCTTATGGGATCATCTGAGAAAAATAAGTTGCTTTGTGCTCTCCTGCCTCTAAACCACTTCACTGCCCCTTTGTAATTACTAGTGGAGGTAGGAGAGGGCGTAGGGAAAAAAACCACTGATGGACTAAACGCCTTTGTGTTTGTTGTACAGAAGCAGCGTGTGTGACTCAACTCCACACTCACCTGAGAAACAAAGCTCAGCTGGACAAAGTGCACTACGGTCAGACACACACACACACACACACACACACACACACACAATGTGGACTAAAGTATTGGGACACTTGTCTTTTCCAGCCATATGTGGTTCCTTCCTAGTTTTTTAGTAAACAGAGTTGATTAGTTAAAGAGTTTTGTGACAAAAATGATAACAGGAACATTATAGTTATAATGAATCATAGTACTTTGGATACTTAAGTCAAGTCAAGTCAAGTCAAGTTTATTTGTATAGCGCTTTTCACAACAGACATTGTCTCAAAGCAGCTTTACAGAAAACAACAGTGAAGGTGAATGGTGTGCGTTTGTCCCTGATGAGCAGCCGTGGCGACAGTGGCAAGGAAAAACTCCCTTAGATGATATGAGGAAGAAACCTTGAGAGGAACCAGACTCAAAGGGGAACCCATCCTCATATGGGTGACATCAAAAGTTTGGTCATAAATCTTTCAACAATACAGAACAATTTGTGATCATCATAGATCCAGCATCAGCTTCTCCATGCCAGGGCCTTTAAACACTCGGCATCTACTTCTCCATGATCATCCATAGGGCCATAATCTTCACGAGGTGGGACGTGACTGGAGCTGGCCAAACCTCAGGAAGCCTCGGGATGGGGAGAGAAAGAGAAGCAGTGGAGAGGAATTAGCGTAGCTGCTGTTCATGATATTAACAGCACAAGTTGATAATGTGCATGTGATCAGATGTTCTGGAGCACAAGGTTGTGATGTGATGTGCGTGATGTGTGTTATGTGTAGGCTTTGCTAAAAAGATATGTTTTTAATCTACACTTAAACTGGGAGAGTGTATCTGAACCCCGAACACTGTCAGGAAGACTATTCCAGAGTTTAGGAGCTAAATGTGAAAATGCTCTACCGCCTTTAGTGGACTTTGCTATTCTAGGAACTACTAGAAGCCCAGAGTTTTGAGATCTCAGGGAGCGTGACGGATTGTAGCGTGTTAAGAGACTGGATAGATACATGGGAGCCAAAGTACATTTGAAGGCAAAAACATTTGTACTTTTACTCAAGTGAAGTTTAAAGGGACACTTTCTTTTACTGGAGTCGCATTTTACAGAGTGGATACTTTTGTCCATATAGTGTATATAGTGTAGTATTGATTTATTTAGCGTATGAGTGTAAGCTGAGGTAAACTTGTCTTCTTATCTCTCGCTTTTGACTCCACGACATTTCAAAGAGTTCTCTAAATAAAAATTGTCTCAGCAGCGGATTCCGCTCGGAGACCAGATTCACTTCTTTTAGCTGCACTATGATTCAAACATGGCAGATGCTACAGAAAACTTCTCACTGGTCTTTTCAGTCACATTTTAAAAGTCACACACACATAGGGACTGAACAGCACGAATGGAAAACACAGCTACAGGAAATACTTATGATCATCTCTGGATAAAAATTCACATGGACTAGTCTTTGTTAATAGTAAGAGCTGAACTGTGTGTGTGTGTGTGTGTGTGTGTGTGTGTGTGTGTGTGTGTGTGTGTTTCTCATAGAGAGCTCCTCGATGAAGCTGGTGAGAACGTCTCTGCGAACCCTGATTGATTTTGGAGTGAGTTATTTTTTTTTTATATATATATATATATACACACACACACAGTGGTGTGAAAAAGTGTTGGACTTTATTGTTTTAGATCATCAAACTAATTTAACAAGTAAACAAAACATGCAGTTTTTAAATGAAGGTTTTTATAATTGAGAGAAAACAAAATCCAAAAAATTTTTCTCAGTATCTCTCTGAATTTGTCTTCCTTAATAAGATCAGTGTTTTTTTTTTTTTTTTACATCTCATTCCATATTTAGTCCTTATTTCCTGTTAAAATAACCTCCAGTTTTCTGAGATGATGTTCCACTAGAACGTAGTGTGTGCTTGTGGAGATTTATGCTGCTTCAGCTACAAGGGTCTTTGTTAAGTCAAGTACTGATGAAGGTAAGGAGGCCTGGGGTGCAGTCAGCGTTCACATTTATTCATATCTTCATAGAGCTGCCTTTGTGCACATGAGCATTGCCACACTGGAACGGGTTTTTGGGTCTCCTAGTTTATGTGAAATCACATGTAGAGACGTCCTATACAATTTTTTGGTAACAATTAGGGGAAGAACCAAATTCGAGTCTGCTCGATTCCACTGTTCCTACACTATATTCTTGGTGTGTTCTTCAATCTTTGTCGTTTGGCATCCAGTGCCTTGCATGTTTATGAACCCCCATTCCCCACGATCCATGTTATAGTGCTACCACCACCATGCTTCACTCCTAAGATAGTGTTCTTAGGGTGTTAGTTTTCTGCCAAACTTCAAATCAAGTCTAGAAAATGTACTTTCGGACTCATCAGACCAGAAAACCACCAGAGAACTTTTCTCTGTCTGATCAAACTTCACACAGGATGTACACAGCATCTTCAAATCAATGTTGTGGATCTCCAAAACTTCTCCTCGGTCAAAACTTAGCCGAACATACACAAGGCAGCATGGTAACAATGCGTTTCTCTTGTACCAGGTGCTGACGGCGGACCGGCAGAGCGAGGCAGTGTATCTAGAGATCAGTCCTCTTTTCCTCCAGGCCGAGAACAAACACAAAGTCTTCCAGTTCGTCTCGCAGTTCCTCAACAGCGGACAAAGAGAGAACTCACGCCTCTGCACAGCTTTAGGTTTAGTTACAAAATAGCAGCGTTTCAGGTAATCTGCATGGAGCAAGACGATGACTCGGACCGGAGACTGTTGTTTGTTTTCTTTTCTTGTTCTGCGTCGATATGTGACTGATTCAGCTACCTAGAAAAACATATCTTTTCGTTTCAAAACTAAAACGTGCTTTTTAAAATTTGATTATTTCAGTTTTCACCAGTTTTAATAGCTCTACTGCAAAACTAAAGATTTTTTTTAATGAGAAATTGTACAATTTTTAGGTACATTTGTTAGGATTTTGAGTTGATCAGAGCTATTAACCAATGGGAAAGCAGGAAATCAGTCATTGTATTGTTTTGATGTCTGATTGTTTTTTGTTTTGAAAGTTGTTTATTCGAAACAAATACAGGTTTTTGTTCTGCACCCGGATCGTTCTCGTTCAGGTTCTCACACACGGCTCCGTTAACGACAAGAGGCAGACCATGAACCTGCTGACCCTTCAATCAGCTCCTGATTAGCAGCTAGCAATACCCCCCCCCCCCACACACACACACACACACCCCTCCCCCCATCCCTTTAATGGATACACTGTGGGGTTAATCCCATAAACTTCACCCCTCTTTCACTGTCCATAGGCAGGATCTTTTCCGACTCGACATACCGAGAGAGGTGCTGAAGGACAGGGCTGATTGCTGTAGAGTACCCAGTGCTGAGTAAGATCTCCTGAGACACACACACACACACACACACACACACACGGATAAAGTGCACATGGTCCTTCTGTACACTTACAAAGAGGGCAATCAATAACCATGAGAGAGATTTGCAGATGAACAGAGGAAGAGATGAGGTGAATACTAAAGCAGGACGGAGAGGTGAGACATCAAATGCAGCTTTAAACACGAACATCAGCGCAGCTTCGCATCTGATCAGCTCACCCACTCAGCACGTTTTTTTTTTTTTCTCCGTCTAGACACAGATAAAGGTCTTCCTGCCCATTTTCCCAGAGTTTTAAATGAAATACAGGAAACTGGTCAGCGCTCAGGTTTTATTTACATGAGTATATAATATATTGAGTATATCAAGTATAGAAGTTTCTCGGATGTAAATGCGTTCTCGTGTTGCATTGGGTACAGACACTGGCAGAAAGTGAATCAGTAGGAAAATTTCAAATGGATTAAAAATACAATCACTGATACAGTAGAGTTTATCTCCTGGAACCCCACAGCGTGTGCACAAGAATTTTACAAACGTCTGGACACTAAACATGTGTATTTCTTTTCAATCCGTGGAGCTCAGACAACCGTGTTTCGGATGGACCCGATCTCCTCTATCTGACACTCCACTACATCTCCTTTCTGTAACACACACACACAAACAAAACGGGGAAATTTTTTTTAATTCTAATTAAATTCTAATTACCAACAACAAAAGAAAAAATCAATAACACTTTTCCCATTGTACCTTCTTTACAACATGGACAAAAGTATTGGGACACATGACTATGATTTCCAGCTATATCTGGCTCCTTTACTAACACGCTTGTCTCTGAATGAGCACAAATCACCACAATATCTAGTGGAACATCTTCCCAGTAGACTGGAGGTTATTATAAGAGCGAACGGGGACTAAATGTAGAGAGCACATACCAATCTTCTGCTTAGGTGTCCACAAACTTTTGCCAATATATTGTACAGCAACGAGGCAGTATTTATAGTGTGTGTGTTTCAAATATAAAATGGGATTTTGTCATTTGTATTTGATCGGGTTGATGAAAAATGGCTTCATTTTTTGTATCAAAATAGTTAAAAACTAAAAAGTCACGTGATGACATCATAAAAACGCGGCCTCTGATTGGTGCATATTCAGTAGTTCACCCAGACTTGTTGATATTGAAGCAGCTGTTTAGTAGGATGATGATTTTGCATCCCTTTGCATGAAAAACTGCTTATGATTAACAATTAAATGATTAATTAGTTAGAAACGAGTTGCTATGAACGCAGGTGCCATCAGTCGTCTTGTTTGTCATCGAGTCTTGTGGTGTTACTGATGCGAAGTCGCCCTTCGTTACCAAACACCATGTAACTAAATTAGGATACAATTATGATTAATTCACAAACTGTTCCACATTAAACTGTGGGTTACTTTAAAACTAATCTTCATCTGTTAACCGGTTGCATGCGTCAGATTTATTGCGTGACTCCACTTGCAATCAAACATCGTTCACTTAATCAGTCAGTGTGTAATAGAGAAGTAACAGATCAAACAGAACAATCGGTAGAAGTTTTGTGAAAAAATGTCATGCTCCCTTGGAAAAGATTTGTGTAGTATTTTTAAAATACAAAAATACAGTAGTTTATTTTAATATATTGTGTGGCTGCTGTTTTTGTAGTTTATTTTTATACACTTTGAGTTAATGTATTGGGTATTTTATATTAAAATACATTTTGATGCGTCTTTGCCCAACCCTGGGATCGTACATCCTGAAAATCTCCTCATGCTGCTATCAGACATTTAATCTACAAACACAACGTATATTACAGTCCTTTATATGACTATATAATGCACCACGTCACATACACACAAACGTAGTTTCCCACTTGGATTTTGGATTTATTTATATATAAACCCGCCACTTGCGTTTCCACTTTCAGAAAGTTTAAAATCGATTTATTTATTTTTTTTATCACTTCATGTTTTGAACGCGTACAAAAACAGCTGCCGTGGGCGTTTCCTCTTCGAGAAGCTCTCTGTAAGCTTCACAGTGGATTTGAGAGGAGCGAAATTGGACGAACCGTTTGTTTAGGCTCTGTGTGTGTGGGCAGAGCCGTGAGTCATCGGCGTACGTGTGCTCGTTGTTTGTGTATCGTTTTGGCTGGTTGCGAGTCCGTTTTATCTTTAGCTGTCCTTTTATTATCCGCGGCTTTATCACGATGCTAACGCACAGGCTACGTACAGTACGTCCCCAACGTCTTGAACCCTCAGCGTTTTTTGCTGGTCAAAACTTAAGGGGGCATTGCCTTATCGCGCCGTCCTACTTTTAAGAGTACGAAATATCCTTTTATTTATTTATTTTTCCGAGGCTTTTCCTCATTTCAAGCTTTATAAAGTCTCTAAACATTTCGTTTCTTTTAAGAAAAAATGCTTGAAAGGGGAAACCATATCTGCCGAATGAACCAAGTATTAAAATAGTAACATATCCATTATAGTCAAAAGTATTTAGACACCCGACCATCACACCCATACACGTTTCTTCTTTCAAACTGTTTTTACAAAGCTGAAAGCACACAATGTGTTGAGAAATTATCATTTTGTCCTCCCATGCAATGAGGCATATTGGGTTTCAGTAGCAATTTTGTTACAGTTTCAGGTTGCATCCATGGCAGAGTTCTTTCTGCCTATTCTCACAACTAAGCACCAAGCGGGAGTTAAGGGCCTTGCACAAGGGCCCAAAGAGTGGCAGCCTGGTAAGGCCGGGACTCGAACTCACAACCCTTGAATCCAAAGTCTGATGCCTTTACCACTAGTGGACCACCTCCCTCCTATTTCCAATTACCTTCACTAGAACAAATAGGTCCAAACCTGTTCCAGCATGACAAGGCCCCTGTGAACAAATCAAACTCCATGAAGATATGGTGTGTGTAGGTGAGATGAGAGTGAAGGTTGTAGTGGAACAACTCGAGTGTCCTGCAGAACCTGAGTGCTCACACAGCCATGCCCTAAAACCTCATGGAAAGCCTTTCCCAAAAAAAAGCAGAGAATATTCATAACAGTAAAGAGCTTTGGGTTTAATTATGGGATGGATCAATTTGAATATATATTAAATATTTACACTAAAATAGGAGGGAATTCAAAACACATCGGAACACTGGTAGCAGTAAAGTAACAATTGTAATTAAAATGTGTGTAAAAGCAGATAACTGGGCTGTGCCTTCAAGCGTGGAATACTCTCTGTTTATTAATGTGTCGGTTAAAATCAGTGGAGAATAGGATTGATCCCTGAGGCATGCCACAACAAACTTCAGTTTTTGCTCAGAGCCAGCACTCGAAGTAGATGAATATTACCCAAAACAGGATGAATCTACATCTCCACATAGGCCTTTTGACAGACGATGTTTAAAGTGACCGAAGAAAATCACAAAGCATATGCAGAAGAGTGGAGGTTCTTATAACAGCAACAGGGCTAAAAGCACATACAAATCTTCTGCTCGTGTGTCCACAAACTTTTCTCTTTATAGTGCAGCTACAAATAAATAAATAAAGAAATAAAATGATGCAAAAATCCGGATGTGAAGCATAAAATGTTAAACAAATCGGAACAAATGCTGCATTATTTTATTCTCTGTGTAAAGAATGTTTCTGTTACTGGACAAACCCAAAATACGCTAATGACAAGCCGATTGTGGACATGGACATCATGGACATTTTTTGTTACCGATATTAACCCTGGGCGCACACTGTGCCGTTTTTATTAGTCTTTTTTTGCTATTGCGGCTGGTCAGACGGTACAAACGCGGTCCCCATGTCACACTGTGGGATCTCAGTTGTCATAATGCACAACAGTCAATAACTGAAAAAGACGTCATCAATCCATGACACGTTTAGACCCGCGTTCTCTCGCTAACGGTAGCTAGCAGCAAACAAAAAAACAGACAGACGTTAATTTTGTTCATGATGTTCATTACTTAATATAAACAAACAAAAAAAAAAACGAAGACGACGTGTGTGGAGCAAGTTTCTTCATACCACCTCAGGTGGTTGCATCATCAGGTTCAGCGCTACCTATTGGTTCTTGGTTTTGACTGTCGTTGTAGAAGAATCCACGATACAAGCAAGAGTCTGTTCCGACACTGCCAGAATTTTATCGGAGGATCAAAATAAAACATTTCAAGCGATCAGAGACTACAGACTTTATCCTGGGATCAAAGCAATATTTTCATTCATTCATTCATTTTCTCCCGCTTATCCGTAATTTGGGTCACTTGGGCAGCAGTCTAAGCAGGCCCCCGCCATCGACTGCTGCCCAATCCTCACAGCACCGTCCCTCACGGTCCCTCCTGCAGGTGGTGAGCATATTAGGACACAAAAACTATTACCTTCTACCAGTCTTCATTATAAAGATATCAGTTAAAACACCAATGCTGGCGTACCCCAGGTACGTCTCATGACGACGCTTCTGCGTTTTATGTCCCCACAAACACACACACACACAGCATTGTGGAGGAGTGGAAATAAAATATGCTAATTAAACGCATTCTTTGGTACACGTGCTCAGAACAGAACAAAACTCTCGGGGCCTCCCCGTGTAATCACTTGCGCTTTGACGTTGTGTAAATGACACTCCTAATGACTCGCGATTGATGTCCAATTCGTTTCGCGACAAGAACGTATCCGTCGCAAATGAAACCTGCCACGCTGTGGCTGCCTGCCACTCGAGTGGGCGCGTGCCAAGTCTCGGATGTGCAGAGCGACGGCCAACGTTAACAGCATCTAATTGAGGGAAATTAGTAGCGTGATGAAGGTTTAAGTTTAATCACAGTGGAGGGATGGAGCAGGAGCTGCGGTTTTCCCTTCAGGCTGCTCTGCTGCATCAGTACAGATGTTCCCGCCTCTGCCAGAGAGAACGCCGGAGCTGTTCGGCGTCGAAGATCTGCAATCGATTTGTTCTGCACGTTTTGGAACGCCATCAAACGTCAGTCGGGATAAAAGATTTACTAAACCGGTCATCACCGAGGGCAACCTTCTGAAGGATTCCACATCACGTACACTGCGTCTTTTTTATGTTTCTCTTCATCTCCATGACACTCATTAGTCTCATTCAGATTAATTTTTTTGTCGAAAATGGAAGACAAGCTGAAAAAACACAAACTTACCTTCAGATAGACAGGTGGCTTTCGGAACACGCCCACTCCTGGGGGCGTACCTGTCAGAAATACGTCCCCTGGGTACAGAGTCACGAATCTACAATCGAAACAGAGGTAAAGAGAGGACACCAAGGATGAGTTTCTCAGACCGGTGCTGTAAAATCGGGTCGGCGAAAAGCATCACAGCCCGCCGGATACTTACTGCGAGACCCAGGCCACCAGCTTCTCCGTCTTAAAGATCAGCTGATTGGTGTTGCTGTCCTGAACCACATCACCGTTAACCAGGCACCGGACCCCCAGATTGTGGACGTCTGATTTAAAAACAGCACGTTACAGCCAATCATATGACTCGCAGCTTTCATGTTTACACTACGGTGGGAAACCACGCCTACCCTTCAGCGCGTCCGTAGTAACAAGCGCAGGCCCTAGTGGACAGAACGTGTCAAAAGTTTTCCCCAGAAGCCACTGCTTGCCGTTTTTCTTCAACTGCCAGTCACGAGCGCTGACGTCGTTGGCTACGGTGAAGCCGGCGATGTGAGCGAAAGCGTCCTGCTCCTGAGGACAAACAACCGAGAGATTTATTTGTTATAGTATTTATATACACAGGTCGTCCCCAGATTTACGATGGAGATGAGTTCTGAGGACCCCACTGTAGCCTGAAAATACGGTACATCGAGACACGGCCCTGAATACCCAGGAATCTTAAAGAACGGTGATCAGTATGGGGTAATCACAACAATGACAATTCCGTACAAAAAAAAAGAATATATTTGTAAAAAAAAAAAAAAAAAAGAAAAATCCGTATTGATATCGTAGTCGAACCTTTTTAATTCATGGACTACCTGTAAAGATCATAGTGGCTTAATGGTTTTTAGGGCTCAAGGTTACTGTAAAGGTTGCTGGTTTAAACCCAACGCCTGCAAGCTGTTAATGTTGGGCCCCAGAGGGAGGCCCTTAACCCTCCCTGCTCCAGGAATGTCGCATAATAGCTGTTAATGCGCTCCGACCACTGTTTTCATAACGAGCCGGGAAATGCGAAGGATTTCATTGTGTTGTAATATACATGTGACGTGTGTGTGTGTGTAAATGAAATAATGGAACAATGAAGCTACAATCCAGTAGCATCATATTTTTCGGTATTAGTATTTAGTATAATCAGTCTCTTTTATCTAATACGTCTGACATGATGAGCTTTGACTCGCCTTTATGTGCTTCCCTTTTTTCCCGATCACAAAGGCAAGCTCTACTTCCCAGTCCACTTCCTAAAAAAAAGAAAAAAAGCATAGTGAGTAAGTTGTGTGTTACACTAAAAACTTGCATTAATATTAATAATCTACATCAGCACTCGGGTGCAAAACTAAAGGAAATGAAGTCGGAGATGAGTCACGTCTTCTCTGACTGATCGCATTAAAGATTAAACACATTTGGATCAACTTTTTTTTTTTTTTTTTTTTAGAGTTTTGTCACCCAGACAAACATTTTACATGTTGATTATTGTCTGATTTATCGATTATTATGTTTCCAAGCTAAAGCTGGCTGAAGATGAGGTGACCTGGCTCTCGTCTGGCAGGTGGATGTCGTCGTAGGGCCCTGTGATGGACGAGGGGAACTTGCTGAAGATGATGGGCTCGGTGGGGATGGGGGCGTTCTGCTCCAGGCAGTGGTCTCTGTAGTTCATACCCACACACACCACCTTGTCCGGACCGGTGACCGGAGACAAGAGCTGGATTTGGGACAGAGGGAGGACACGCTCGGCACTCGATATAGCTCTGAAACGCAGTTAGGATCAAACTGTTTGGAAATTTTTCATTTGTATCACGTTAGCAGAAACATTCGTGGTCCTACAAGAGAAGAATTCTCAGAATCGGGACTTATTTAATTAATATAGCTAAAAGTTTATATGGAAAAAAAAAATCAGATGCATTTCTTGTTACAGGTTTATTTAATCAGGACTTTGTTGCTTGTCCAATGTCGAATCATCAATTTACACTATAAGTACAAATGTATTGGGACACCTGACTTTTCCAGCCAGGTGTTGTTCCTCAAACTGCTGCCGCAAATTCTGAGGAACACAATTGTATAAATCTTTGGATGCACCAGCTCCATCAAGATATGCTCTACATGGACTGGAGTGAAAGAGCTCTAAAACTTCTGAACACTTTTGGGATGAATGTAAACACAGACTGCACCCCAGGCCTCCTCACATCACCTACATCACTACCTGACTGCTGAATGAGCACAAATCTCTCCACAAGCACAATTTAAAATCTAGTGGAACATCTTTTTAGGAAAATGGAGTGGAGATTAGCAGACATTTGCTTTTTACAGCCAAATGTACAATTTCTGTGAGCGACTCGACACCTCCCCCTGGTGGCTCAGCGTGTTCATTATCAGCGTCTTGAAAGCAAGACGCCACTCGGTTAGCCAACTGATATTGATTACTAGGGGTAAACATTTAACAGAAAACTGATCTTTAGACAGAAGGACAAAAAACATTTTAATGATTTCCATTTATTTGGTGTTGGGTATTAAAAAATGTAAACATTTATGATAAACCAATCCTAATGGCCTTGAAAAAAAATTATCAAGCAAAAGACTACACATTAAGTCTGTCCCACCTCTGAGCGCACTCCATGCCCTTCTCTCCCAGCTCCAAAAACTCTCTCATGGTGTACGGCATGGACCGATCGAACGCCTTGAGGTCAACGACGCCGTTCTCTTTTTCCACACCCACCCTCATGCTTCCCTCCGAGCCCCGTGGGCAGAACTGGACCAAACGCATGCTGGCTGCCGTGAGGGAATGTGTACGTGTGCCTGAGCCTATGGAAAACACAAGCTTGAGTCTTCTCAAACCCAACACCACTCTCATCTACTCACACACACACACACACACGCAAAGAGGTAAAGGAACGGAGAAATGACAGGACATCAGGGTCAGGAAATAAAAAGGGAGAAAGGGTTGCACAGAAAGAAAGTCTGTCCATTCTGTCTATTTCAGAATAGGGATTAAGAATATTTGGAAATTTGCTTGCATATTAAAGATGCGAGACGAAGGTGGTATTGCATCATAAACTATTGCTTTAAGAGCCAATCATGGTGCAGGATGCAAATCACCTGCAGTTTTAATTTGCATATTCATCAAGATCAGTGGAATTGATTGTAATCATGCGCTCTTCTAATTCCAGTCAATGATTGTGATTGTGACTGCAAGTTTTGACTGCAGTTGTTAAGATCCTTGTTTACTGATCGGGAGACTGGGGATTCAAGCACTGGTATTGCCAAGCTGGCACACATGGGCCCTTAAGCAAGGCCCTCAACACTCAGTGCTTAATGGGATGCTGTATCATGGCTGATCCTGTGCTCTGACCCCAGCTTCCTAACATCGCTGGGATATGCAAACGTACATGTGACAATTATAATGCACTTAATGTAAATTCTCAGGCTGGCCATTCTAAAAACTTTCCTCTGCAGCAGAGGTAGCCTTTGTTCCTCCTTTCCTGAGACGGTTTTCAAGAGAGCATGTTTGATGATTTGAGATTGAGATTAATGATGAATATTTTCTCTTGACAACTGTTTCTTGCCATAATATGGATTTGTACAGTAGTTGTAGTAACACATAGGACTATTAACTCTGTACTCAGCACATTTAGAAGGCAAGAAATGTCACAGATGAACTTCTGACAAGGCAAAGTGTGAACTGAAAACTATTGCAGGTGATGCCAATCTGGCATCAAAACTGAATGGAGCTACATTATTCAATCTGAAATATAAAACCTATTTTGGGTTGTTTACAACTTTTTGGTTTTGGTTTTCTACCTTTAGGAATTAAAAACCCGGAAGGAGAAAATGTTTGGCTGCATGTTATTCCGTGCATATAAAAGCTCCTACCTGATTCAGAGCAGGACAGTGGGTTTCAACACGGAATTGAAAATCCCAGAATGATTCACGTGACTCCAGATCCACGGACTTGTGCATAGGGGTAAAAGTGCACAAATCAAACCGCTCACCTTTTTTTGCCCACTGCTGGAAAACCAGATAAACCTGCCTCAGCTCGACTTCCGGGTTCACTTCCGTGTAGTCCGTGCGGATCACATGAACGCGTTATAGGGCGGAATAAAATCGACACAATCGAATCAAATCCTGGGTGATAAATATATCGACAATCCTTCCAAACATAACGAGATCATTCAGATAAATCCGATATTGTTTTAGTTGAAAAGCGAGGGCAATTTTATTTAACAAACTACAAATCCCTACTACTCCTAAAAGCACCGCAGGTCATGTGACTTGTCGGTCAGACGACACAGTTTGTGTCACGTGTTTATTTATCGGTTTGATGTCAAACAGAGTCTCGTTGGAGATCTAGTGCACTTGATATTTACAGTGAGTTGTGTTGCTTCCAGCGCCCTTATATAAGAAGGAGGACTGGGGTTGGGATCGAGTCCTTCTTTTGGTGTTGGAGTGGAGAGAAGATCAGCGGCATGGCTTTTAGGTAACAATCAAATAAATTGACATCAATTAAGATGATTATATAACTGATTCCGCGGTACTCGTCGGTTAATCGTTCGGAACTAGTATGTTTTTAATGCATTATTGTACTATATAAGAAATAATAATAATAATAAAAGGAATGCATAAATAGAGAACTATATGACTCTGTTATCCAACATGAAGCAGCTCCATGCGTCTGCTTTACCGCGAGACTGAAGTGCGCACGAGTTTTATTGTGAGAGTCAAATTCCGAACATGAGTCGAGTCCCGAAGCATTACTGCGCTTTAAATCACGGCTCCTGAGATGGTTAAAAAAATGCCACCAAGAAGCCTGGAGAAGATGTCAAGAAAAAGGTTAAAGGTGATTAAGGAGAGCCACGATGGAAGGAACAACAACAAAAAAAGATCATAGTGAAGTATGAGGGCTGTGTGAACGCGACTCAAATCACTTCCTTGTACCATTGACGATCTCGACAATGGTGTGAAATAAAGAGGCGACCAAAGCAGCAAGTGTCCCTAAAGGTGTGAAGTGTGTGACCTAAGCAAAGGTGCCAGACTCTGGAAGAAGTGGAGAAGCTGTTGAGACTGACAGACAGACAGATGGACGGATGGATGGATGGATGGATGGATCTTCATCGTCATTGATGCATTGATACATTGACACAGATACACAGCAACGAAATGCAGTTTGACATCTACCAGAAGGGCAAAAAGTAGCAATAGTGCAGATAAATATGTGGCATATTTACAGCATGTGATGTGATGTGTGTGTGTGTGTGTGTGTGTGTGTGTGTGTAAGCATGTGTACAGTAAATAAATATGAAGGCTCTATCAGTGCAGAGACGTGTGGGCATCATTAAGAAGTACAGGTAGATGTTCTAACACTTTGACATTGAAGAGGAAATGTGCAGAAGTGGAGGTTTTATGATTATGGCATTTAAGAAATGTGCAAGCTGAATGAAGATCCTTCTGGCCGTACCTTTACAACCTGGAGCAAGTGGTGAACACAATTAGGTGTTTAAAGCCTGTCATGGATGATTCCATAAGTTTCAAAAGAGCATCAGGATTCACAGTGGGGTTGGGCATGGAGAAGCTGCCAAAAGGTTTGTTTCGATTGTAAAAAAAAAAAAAAAACACTCAATTTCTCTATTTTGCACTGCTTTCGCTTCCTGTCAGTCATGTAAATCCTGATCTCAGCTCTTTCTGATATTTAATGCATAAGATCTCACTTTTCACTCCGCCTGTGTAACGTTATACAGCGCATTACTACTTATCACTCATATCAACCTTTTCATTATTACTGTTTATTGTTTTATCTCCCCAGTGTGCAGCCTGTTCAGTGGACTGCAGACTACAAGGATATAAAGTGAGTAAAATACGGGACAGAGGTCTCTCACTGACTGCTTCATTATCGTTAGACTTTACACTCGATTTATCAGATCTCTGACAAAACACTCAAGTCTTGACCTCTGCCACGTCTTCCCAAGAATCCTTCATCATCTACTAGAGCCATGTGCTCTTTTTTTTTTTTTTTTTTTTAACGTCCACGTTCACTGCTATAATAAACTCCAGTCTTCTGGGAAGATGTTCCACTAGATTTTGGAGTGTGTTTGTGGCGATTCAGAAGGTTAATAAAGTCAGATATTGATGTAGGTGAGGTGTGGAGGCCTGGGGTACACTCAGCGTGTTCACATTCATCCCAAAAGTGTTCAAGATCTCTAGAGCAGACCACTCAAGATCTTCCACTCCAACCCATATAAAGCATATCTTCATGGAGCTGGAACAGTCCAAAGACGTCCTATACAATCATGTGCCTCTAACCTTGTGGGAACAGTTTGTGGAAGAACCTCACATGGCTGGAAAAATCAGGTGTGGTTCTCAATTTGTAAATGCTCATTCCTGACCTGCATCTGTCGTTCGCAGATACGATGGAGTCCTTTTGGTAGCGCAGAACTTCATAGACCTCCCCAGTGAGCTGGATGGACTGAAGGCTCCTCTGCAGGCTTATAGTGCTGTGAGTTCACACATAAAATTGAAATGGAGCTGAAGAAGCATTGACCTGACCTGTTGACCTCTGTTCCTGTCTCGCTCAGGTGGACAGCTCTCTGACCGACAACGTGGTCGTCCTTAAGGTTGAGGATTTACCAGGAGAGAGGCTGGTGTTCGCTCCTACCGGGCCGCTCAACCGAGACTACGATGACGTCAGGCGCTTCAGCGATGCCGCTGAGAGTGGCATCAAGAGGTTTGTTCTGTAATGCTATAAAACCCTGGAGAAGAGCTGCGTAAGCCAATATGGTCACATGATCAACTCCGAATGTATTACACAGGACTGGTCTTCTTGAGTCTGATTGGTCTCAGGTCTATTTTGTTTTGTTTTGTTTGTTTTGTACAAGTCTCCAGTGTTGGAGGTAAAGTGTGACGTGTCTCTGTAACAGGGCAATGAAAGCGGGCATGCGGCGCCCTCTGCTGGTGTGTCCTCCACACAGCGCATATAAGCAGAACACCCTAGCGGCGGTCCTGGGAGCGTTACAGGCTCTGTACATGGTAAGAGGTGTTTAAGAGATGATCTTAAGAGATCTGAATGTTTTTTTTTTGTTTGTTTTTTTTTAAACACTGCTTTGTTAAACATTGTCCTGTGTTTGTGTGTGTATGCTGAAGCCCCTGGAGCTGCGTGAGATGAAACCTTCTCCTTATAAAGTATCTGTATTGGGGGTGTGGGTGAAGGACAAGGGTGAACACATCACCGAGCTCGCTGTGGCTCTGGAGAGCGGAAGGTCAGTGTTGGTTGATGAGAGACGTCTATTTGCAATGTGTGTGTGTGCGTGTGCATGGAACCACAAACGAGCTTTAAGTATTTTTGTGTGTGTAGGGTAGTGTATCGGGACATCGGTGGTTCTGATCCAGAGCGCATGGCTGCACCATGTGTAGCAGTATATGTGCAGGAAGTGTTTAAGGACACCAGTGTACAGGTAAAATTACTCTCAAGTGCTCCACACATCACCATCAGAATCACACTTCCTCCTCCTCCTCAATTTCTTCATCTGTCTTTCCATCCCCTGGTCACTGTTCTCAGATGGATTTTCAATATGTAAACATTGTTCACTCTCCCACCTCCTTCTGTTACATTCTATTTATTTTAGATCTTTGTGTTGTCCTCTCTCTCTCTCTCTCTCTCTCTCTCTCTCTCTCTCTCTCTCTCTCTCTCTCTCTCTCTCTCTCTCTCTCTCCTTCTCGTTACATTCCATTTTGCCCCATTTCCCCTTTTCTCTTCTCTCAGTCATGCTCACATTATTCTCTCCGTTTTTCTCTCAGGTGGAGGTGGTGAGTGATTTGGAGATTTTGAAGAAGGAGTATCCGTGTTTGGCTGCAGTTAATCGCTGTGCTAACAGTAAGTGTCTTCTTCAGGCTTCATCATAATGCTTCAGTACTGTATGAAATTGTGCTTATTACTAACAAACCGTGTGTGTGTGTGTGTGTGTGTGTGTGTGTGTGTGTGTGTGTGTGTGTGTGTGTGTGTGTGTGTGTGTGTGTGTGTGTGTGTGTGTGTGTGTGTGTGTGTGTGTGTGTGTGTGTGTGTGTGTGTACACACCATGCAGATGTGCCACGTCATCAGGCCCGGGTGATTCACCTTGAGTATCTTGGAGAAGGTCCCATTCAGCAAACCCTTATGCTGGTGGGCAAGGTGAGGTGTATGTGTGTGAGGCTGAGTGTAAGGAGGTGGTGTATGAGTGTGTGTGATTTGTGTGAGGGTGAGGCAGTCATAAGTAAACCAGTCATGCTAAGTGTTGTATTGTGCTGCAGGGCATCACCTATGACACTGGTGGCGCTGACATCAAGGCTGGAGGATTCATGGCTGGCATGCACAGAGATAAATGTGGAGCTGCTGCTGTAGCTGGATTCTTCCAGGTGTGTGTGTTTGGGGCAGGGGTATGGAGGGTGTTTAGGGTGGTATGCTGTTCTTGCATCACTCGCATTTTGTTCAGGAATTGTCAAATGTGAGTTTGATTTGAGTAACACTTCCTGTCTGGTCACACCACAGTCCCAATTATTTCCTGTAACTGCACACTTTCAGGAATTTTACTGCTTAATTAAGAAGTTTGACTTTTACTTCTCATTAGACATCTCTGTTTTGCTGATAAATCGGCAGTGATGGTTATGCTCATACGCGCTGTGTGGAGGACACACCAGCAGAGGGTGCTGCATGCCCGCTTTCACTGCCCTGGCAAAAAACCACACCGCTAGTTTTTCCGGGTTGCGTCGTTTGTTCAAGCATCTGAAAAGTCCCGCTATCGTTAAGAGACCGACCTCTAGAGGCGAATCCTCGACGCCATGTGCTTTTCTCTCATGCGAGGCTGCACGGGGAGCACTATTATATTTATTAATTGTAAATAAATATATAATGTGTGTGTATATATAATATATGTAATTATTTAAAGGCTACATGTTAATTACAACTCTATTACTTTAATATAGTAATCATGTCAGTTATGACGATTTGAAATAATAATTCTTGTATTTTTTTCTGTCCCAGATACTGGCCAAGCTGAAGCCTAAAAATCTAAAGGTTGTAGGCTCCATGGCGATGGTGCGCAACAGCGTGGGCTCAGGTGAGGAGCATTTAATATTTTATTACACACATCCACATGCATTATTCCTTTATTGGATCTGACTCTGATCCTTTAACGATCCAGATTCCTGCTCCTTTTTCTTTTTCTTTTCTTTTTGGTGAAGTGATTGAATTATTGACATCATGAACGTTATTTAGAGCCGTAAAAGTGTTTTTTTTTTTTTTTTTTTTTTTCCCAGACTGCTATGTGTCTGATGAGCTGATCGTATCTCGAGCTGGGCGCAGAGTGCGTGTTGGAAACACTGATGCTGAAGGACGCATGGTCATGGTGGACTTGCTCTGCGAGATGAAAGAGAAGGTGCACACACACAGTAAAAATATTTATATAATTTAAGTTGTTCCTCAAAAAAATGTCTAAGCCCTTAAAGTTTAGGTTAAAGGTGTGTGTGTGTGTGTGTGTGTGTTTTTTTTTTTTTTTTTTTTTTTTTTTTTTTTTTTTTTTTCCTCTCCTCAGGCGGTGAAGGAAGTCTCTCCGCACCTGTTCACCATCGCCACACTGACTGGTCACGCCATCAGAGCCATGGGGCCCAATTACTCTGTAATCTCACACACACACACACACACAATTACTCAGCTTACTTCATTTCCGCTCCTGTGTGTGTTGTAATGTTTTTAGCGTTTACACCGTCTAGCTTTTGCACTGTGATTCCTTGTTTTTTACTTTGATGTACACAAACGTGCACATGCACAACAAAATGTGGGAGAACTGGGTGAAAATCGAACCTATCTGATTGAGCAAGTGTGTGTGTGTGTGTGTGTGTGTGCAGATCATTATGGATAACGGAGCTGCACATCGTGAGAAGAACGCCTCAAAGTGGCAGGAAGGTGTGTACAAAAGGAGTTGGGTTGTGTGCCTGAACTTTATTTATGCTGTTTGTACTTATTGTGTGTGCGTGTGTGTGTGTGTTAGCGGGTGAGGTCCTGGGAGACCTTTTCGAAGTGTCCAGGATCCGCAGGGAGGATTATGAGTTCCACAAAGGAAAGTCAGAGTATGAGGACATCCTGCAGGCTAACAATCTGCCCTCCACTGCTACACCACGTGGACACCAGGCTCCTGCTGCCTTCCTCATCATGACCTCCGGTCTGGACCAGGTACACACAAACATGCACCCTCACACACACACACTCAAATGGTCTTCTGATGATCACATGGTGATAATCACGACCATATTTCCCTCCGTCTCGCAGCATGGATTGGACTCGGACCACCCTATCCCCTACTCTCATCTCGACATCGCTGGTTCCAGCGGTCCTTTCCCAGGAGTCCCCACTGGAGCTCCTCTTCTCGCCATGGCAACCAAATACATCATGTAGAACAGACGTCACCTCCTGTCCATCACGTTACCTTCAATCATCCGTGTCCGTTAAATCCACGTCGAGTTCCATGTATCCTGTGCAACATTGATTTTTTTTATGACTCTCTTTTCCATCAACACGATGCTGAAACTGGAACCATGAGAACTGACCCACATTTTTCCTCCCTCAAGACCAGAATTGTTTTATTTTAAACATGCAGCAACCTTTTAAAAAAAAAAAAAGAAAGAAAAGGGAAACATGTGGAACGATTCCAGATCCTGCAGCTTGTTAGTGGAAAAGGGTCAGATGATTCACGTGTAATAAATCAATGTCCTTGTCCATGGTTTTGTCCTTTTTAATTTCAATGCTATCACTTTTTATTCATCCTCACTCCAGTATTTCCATTAGAAATATTCAAGCATTTGACGACTGCTAGTGACTCAGCTGTTCGGACATTGAATGAAAAATTATTCCACCATCTTGGTGACAGAACAGAGAGAAAAACATCTGCAGTAGGTCTTCCCCGTCCCTTGAGAGACAGGAGAGATTGTAGGAGCAGCGTTTGAGGATCGGTGAGAGAAACTGGTATGTTTTCAACTTTGTAAACGAGCACACAGAAAGCCAGCTGAGGGATTAAACCAAAGGGGTGATGTGGGAGAACGTCAGGATGGAAGCAAATTAAGCAGCTGCATTCTGAATCATTTGCAGAGGTGGAATGTCTTTCAGAGGCAGACATGCCAGGAGGAAATTGCAAGCGGAAAGAGTAATAAAATATTCCACTCATGTGAAATGAAATTTTACTTGAGTACAAGTGAAGTTACTGTTTTATAAATCTACTCGGTTAAAAGAAAAAAGTAGATCATTTGAACGTTTATTCAGATAAAAACTTAGTTACTGTTTTCACCAGCAGGGGGTGGAGTGGAGGATTCGAGTGTAGTTCAAAAAGCACAAGGAAATTTAAATCTGACTAGTTGCTTTTTAATTGAAGGAACACGTTTAGTTATGCACTTTTTCAGCAAAAAAAAAAAAGGTATGTTATTTATAATAAGAGAAATCGTAGCTTCAGAATTCAGACAGTGAACGCTTGCGGCTAACAACTCCTGCGTTTTCTGGATTGACGAATCAGAACTCTGACTGTTCAAGTGTGTGGCTGTGATGCTCAAATCTTCCAAAATGAATGAAATTAATTATTTTCGTCAAAATCCTACGAACAATTCACCAAAATAACTACGTGAAAGAATTGTTTTTTATTAATTTATTACAAATAAAAAACTAAAATCGCACGTACATTAGTTTTCACAGCCTTTGCGGTGACACTCAAGATTGAGCTCCGGTGCATCCTGTCTCCACTGATCATTCCTGAGATGTTTCTACAACTTGATTGAAATCCACCTGTGGTAAATACAGTAGATTGGACATGTGGAAAGGCACACTCCTGTCTATAGAAGGTCCCACAGTGCATGTCAGCACAAACCAAGCGAGGCACAGATCTGGGGAAAGGGACAGAAAAATGTCTGCACCATTGAAGGTCCCAATGAGCACAGTGGCTTCCATCATCCGTAAATAGTAGTTTGAAACCAACAGGACTCTTACTAAAGCCGACCATCTGGCCAAAGTACCAAGAACCCGATGGTCACAATTAAAGAGCTCCAGTGTTTCTCTGTAGAGAGAGAAGAACCTTCCAAAAGAACAACCATCTCTGCAGCACTCAACCAATCAGGCCTGTATAGTAGAGTGGCCAGACGGAAGCCACTCCTCATAAAAGGCACATGGCAGCCCACCTAGAGTTTGCCAAAAGGCAGCTGAAGAACTTTTAGACCATGAGAAGCAAAGACTGAACACTTTGGCCTGAGGAAACCAGGCATCGCTCATCACCTGGCCAAAACGATCCCTACAGAGAAGCATGGTGGTGGCAGCATCCTGCTGTGGGGATGTTTTTCAGTGGCAGGACCTGGGAGATTGGTCAGGATCAAAGGAAAGATAAATGTAGCAATGTACCTTTCATCCTTGATAAATCTGCTCCAGAGCGCGCTGGACCTCAGACTGGGCCGACCGATCATCTTCCAACAAGACCACTACACTAAGCCAAGATGAGTGGCTACAGGACGACTCTGTGAATGTCCTTGAGTTGCCCAGCCAGAGCCCAGACTTGAAACTGATTGAACATCTCTGGAGAGATTTGAAAATGGCTCTGCACCGATGCGATAAAATAATAATTTTAAGCGAAAATGTGGAAAAGGTGAAGCACTGAAAACTTTCCAGATGCAGTGTATAACATATTTTTTATTAATTTCATAAAACATAAATTGAGACACTGCTAAACGTGCTAGCTTTATTGTGCACTGACAGTCCCCGTCCCGTCCCGTCCCCCGTTTATTTCCAACCCAGGTGCTAAACAACATAAGCAAAGTCACCTGGTGATGCAACGCAAAACAACAGTTACGTTTACAAGTTAGATTTTTTTTCTACTTGAAATTATTAATTCATTTTACTCAGTAACTGATATGATTTCAAATGTAGCCTTAACACAACATACTGAAGTAAAAATACAGATTTTAAAAACTACTTTAAAAAGTAAAAGTACACAAACTACTTAATTACAATAACATGCGGAAATGTAAACCATGTTCTTATATTTCAGGACCACAGATTCGGAAATAGTTATCATACCCAAAAATCTGAAAGCCAGCATAGAGGGGCTGAGTGAATATAGTGTGGACTCTGTGGAGGAGAGTCATGGTGTCAGAGATGCTGTAGAATGACAGAGTTCCTGCCCAGTGATCCAGATAAACTCCTATTCTAGAGGAGCTTTTGTCCACAGGGACCTCGACGTCCTTGTTATTGTGCCGGAAGATGTATTTCGACTTAAAGCAAGTGAAACTCCAGGACTTGTCATTTTGCTCGAAGCTAGACTCGTTGCTTTCGCCTTTCCTGCTGATGCTTTTGTATGTGACCGCAATTGAAGAATTGTGCTTGCTAACCTGCTCGACCTCCCAGTAACAACGGCCCACCAAAGCCTCTTTACACAGAACCTGCTGTATCAAGTCAAATCTCTCGGGATGATAAGGAGGGTTTTGAGCCTGACGAGTCACCGTCACTTTTCTGCCCTCCTCAGAAAGACAGAGCCGACGGTGTGCTGTGTTCGGATTCAGAGTCAGCGGTCGGAAATCTGTGTTGGACACAAAGACTACGTTTAAGAATCAGATGTTAAATAAAGTGAATGGGTCCTCTGGGGGGCGCAAAGGGGAAGGGGTTCACACTATGCTTGAGAGATTCCCCAACAGAACCTTCAACTATTATTATTTACCTCATATAAATGGTGTCCAACTTTTTATACTTCCAATATCATGGGTCAGATTTTGATGGACTTTTCTTCCAGATCTTTCAGAATTAAATCACCATTAACCCTTTCAATTTATACCATTCACAAGTCTCCCCACTCAACCATGCTAACAAGTAGGAACAAGTTGTCCTGAAAGGCACCTGAATACAGACACATTAGATGTCAACCGATAGTGGATATAACCGAAACGATAACTAGGTTGGATTGTACCCATAGTTTTTCAAATGGATACAAACATTCCATGTAAAATACTACTGAACTTTATTGCAAAAATTAAAAAGTACTGAATCATGAAAATGTGCTAAATGTAATAAATCTGAATATATCAATTAATAAACATAATTGCATATTTAATACATAATAAATCATATAATCTAGCGCTGTTTGTGCAGTGCACAGTCCCATGTTTAAAAACGAACAGTACGTGACTTCAGTGATTCGCCTCTAGAGGCCGCTCTTATAATGGCAGCGAACCGGAAAAACTATTGGTATGGATTTTTTCATTCAGTGCCAGTTATTTAGTAAAACCGATGCCTAACCAACATTTCATATATCCACCTTCATTGTGTGTCTGTCTATCCCTGAGTATTGCATCCTCTAGTTCCTGTGACCTGCAAAAATACTGAAAACATAACTTTTATGGTGGACTGGACTTTTTCCGAACACTCATTTTAACTCTTTAACATTATCTGGCAGACTGAGAGGGTTAAAGTGAGGAGGAGTGGCTATGGGTCCTTGTCAGAGACGTTCTAGAACCCACACACATACAGTGTATGTGATACTTACACTTCATTAAGTCTTCTCTGGTCTTTGGTTCAGGCAACAAGGAATTGTGGTCTATTCAAAAACAAGACAAAACATTAAATTCCACTTCTGCAACATTTTTCAATACAGTCTTTTCTTTCACATAATTCATTCTACCTTCAAATTTGACCAAATGCAGTTTATAGAACTTTTCCACTTGTTCTTTCACCCCAGATACAGCATTCCTCAGTTCTTCAATTGAAAATGTAGGTATGATCATTTGTTTGGGAAGTTCTGCATGTGCAATTGAGACACTGTAAGACTGTAAACTCTGTAGAAACAAACACACATGGATTGGTCAATGATTTTTAGAGCCCAAGCACAGATACCCTAATAGAGATACCATTATTAGATCATCTCAGTCAGATGATCAGGAAGAGTATAATTTTACCTGGAGGAAATGGATGTGGTCATTTGTTTGAGAAATCTTTTTCAGCTCACCATCTCTCATCTTGAGATCAGCAAGCTCTTGCTCCAGGTTCTTTATAAGCTCCTCAGCCAGACTCAGTGCAGCTTTCTCTTGAACGTCGATCAGTTCCTCGACCTCCGAGCGACTTTTTTCAATGGACTGAATCAGATTGGTGAAGAGTGTCTCGCTTTCTTTAACAGCTGCCAATGCAGAGAGCTGGGAAAGAGAAAATGTCTTACATTAAATCTTAAAATTTTAGACACATATAGATACACGTATAGATATTTTGAGGCCACCTCCAGCTCTGTAGAATTAAACCTCTAAAGGACATGAGCAAGGTAGTATTTACTGTAACTGTTTCTTGTAAAGTGTATAGCAATGCTACAACCATATTTTCTGGGACAGTGTAAGATTCAGAGTAAGATGTTAAACTTCTGATCAGAAAATTGAGTTCAAATATCACCACTATCAAGCTGCCATTGCTGTTCCCTTGAGCAAAGCTTTTAACCCATCGCTCTTGACCGAATCCATTCCCGTTTTCTTCTTCTCCAACAATACTAACCCTGAGAGACTCCATATCCTGTTTCAGCCCCTGGATGTTCTTCTCTTTTTGTTGGATTCTCAGCTGGGATTTTCTCAGGGTCTCTAAGAACTGTTCCTGTAAACAATATACAGGAAAGTCATAATACAGTATTCATTTGCTGCTCTCTCTCTCTCTCTCTCTCTCTCTCTCTCTCTCTCTCTCTCTCTCTCTCATATATATATATATATGGTCCGACATGCTATGCACTGAGATGTTTTACTAGTTATATAAGCTGCTGAAGCTTTTCTGTCACCTTGAACCAGTCTGCCAACTCTTTGTTTATTAACTTTCTCATTACCAAACATGAGACAGTGATTTGTGGTGTAAGATGAGACCTATATATAGCACATGTCCTCAAAACCAGAACAAGTGCCAAACCGATCATATGATGTGCTTCAGTGAGGTGCAGTGGCTAATGGGATGTGAAGTCCTGTGTCTCTTTTGCATAATCTTGACACTAGAGACTAAAACTCACAGGAGATCAGAATTTATATAATAAAAAAAACCCTCAGTCACAGAGTTACAGTCACACTGAGGTAAATGATTTCCATTCTGATGATTGGTTCTGATGGTTCACATGATATCTGCTTGATTTGATGTGTTGCACTGCTGCCACACGATTGACATGTGTAAATTTGCAATACTATGTAACAGTGAAACATGAGATATTTTTTTTTTACCTGTCTCTCAGCTCTTTCTGCTTTAGGTAAGACCGTCTCATGGCCACTGTGATCATCGATCACACACAAGCAACAAATGAACTTCTGATCGGCGCGGCAGAAAATCTCCAGGATCTTGCCGTGCTGCCAGCAGATCTTCTGCTGAAGATTCACAGAGGCCTCGACCAGTTCGTGCTTCTTTAACGCCGGACAATCGTAGTGGGTCTGAATGTGAGCTTCACAATACGAGGCCAGGCAAACCATACACGACTTGACAGCTTTCTGCTTTTTCCCAGAACAAACGTCACACTCGACCTCTCCGGGTCCAGCGTAAGAGACGGCAACTTGATCAGCTGGAAGTCTTGCCTTCCTCAGTGCCTCAACCAGTTCAGCTAGCATGGTGTTCTTCTTAAGCACAGGCCTCGGAACGAACGTCTCTCTGCACTGGGGACAAGTGCAATGTGCTCTTTTATCCCAGCAGCTATTAATACAGCTCAGACAGAAACTGTGTCCACATGGAATCGTCACTGGGTCCATTAGGAGGTCCAGGCAAACCGGACAGCAGAACGAACCCTGCGCTGTTAAAACGGCTTCTGCCATTTCGCCGAACTCGGAGACTGGACACAGCGTGCACAGAAAAGCGAGCTCCTTCGACTTTCGTTTCCTTATACTTGGAATGTCAACCTGTAAGTGTGTCGTGTTACACAATTGTGACAGTGGGAGGACTCACAACACGATGAGTCACACACACAGGAATCTACCTGGATCTAGAATGTCATGCTTGTGGAAGGTGTACAGTGTCATTAAAACACATTTTTTTCTATTTGATCGATAAAATGTGTAAGATTTGTAGCGAAACTGATTATAATTGTAATAATACACATTCTTTTCCTCCAATCACACACTTTTTACACGAGGTCGGACGTCTTCCACAGGAGATTACGTCACTGAAACTGAATTTCGGAATGATCAAACCTGAAAAGGTGCTTTTTTTTTTTTACTTGTCACATGTACTTTACAGCACAGTCGAATTCTTTCTTTACATATCCTAGCGATGTTAGGAAGCTGGAGTCATGATGCAGCGCCCCCTACAGCACAGAGGGTTAAGGGCCTTGCTCAGGGGCCCAAGAGCCAGCTTGGCAATACTGGGGATTGAATCCTCAACCTTCCCAACAGTAACCCAGAACCTTTACCACTGAGCTTCCACTTTGCCCTGGATGGATGAATGGAGTTATATGACGTTGTGTAAGTAATATATTGTATAGTACATTTTTTTTCAGACAGCATTTATATATTTACACCTGCACCTGCTATATATACACTGCATCATGCTACCTCTAGCTGCATTTGTCCATCCATCCATCCATCCATCTATCTATCTATCTATCTATCTATCTATCTATCTATCTATCTATCTATCTATCTATCTATCTATCTATCTGTCTGTCTGTCTGTCTGTCTGTCTGTCTGTCTGTCTGTCTGTCTGTCTGTCTGTCTGTCTGTCTGTCTGTCTAGATCAATCTTAAATCATTGTAACCCAAACCATAGTTTAACTGTAGAAACACTGAAACTGTTAGCAGTCATAGTGACATCATGACTAAACATTTTGACGAACTTGTTCGTGAACAATTACAAAAGGACGTGTTATTTTGATGGGAATGAGATGTTCATTAACACAAATACTTACTTTTAGGAGATGAACTGAGGATTTTGAGAAAAATACAGGCTTTTGTACAAATTGTATGCTTTAACATGTACATACACTTCCAGCAAGCAGCACAACAGAGAAAAGCTATAAAACGAAAAGACTATTGACTATTAGGTATCAGTTAAAACATATTCATGGGAAATGAAGTCAGTGATTCTGAAAAGGCCTTTATTTATATTTATTTATGTGTTTTTGAATCACATTTATTACAGTAACTGTAATGAGTCTCGCTTCCTCAATGCCTCGTGATACCACTAGAGGGCAGCATTGGCAAATATTTGATATACATGTAAAATCGCCTACATACAGTATTTTACATTTATTATGTTTAGAAATGAAGCTGTAATAAAGATGTTACTTATTATTTGCTTGAAATAGACACAGGTATGTATATGCTGATCAAACTCAATTCTATTCTATTTGTACAGTATTCTATTACATACAATAACATAACATTTCATTACAACATTTTTTCATTGTATTTTGTGCTACAGCCCCAATTACAAAAAAGTTGGGAAATAAAATTAATAAAAGCAGAAATATCAATGATTTGCAAACCTCATAAATCAACATTTTATTCACAGTAGATCAGAAAACATATGAAATATTGAAACTGAGTAACTCTACCATTCAAAAGAAAAAAGAAAGGAGTTTTGAATGTTGATGCTGCAGCACGTCTCAAAATAACGTTTGGATGAGAAAAAGCTGGAAAAGTTTGTTACTGAATAGAAACAGCTGGAGGAACAATTTGCAGCTGGGTATCAGATCAGTAACATGACTGGGTATAAAACGTGTATTGGAGACAGGCTGAGCCTCTCAGGTGGGCAGAGGTTCACCAACCTGCAAAAACTGCTTCTACAAATTCTTGGACAATTTAAGAATAATGTTTCTTAATATCAGATTGTGACGACTGAATATCTCATCTGGGGTACAGGATATCGTCATAAAATGGTTTTGGGGGAAAGACTTTGACATGCAGGTGATGGCAGGTTGTTTTGTGACTTCAAACGCTGACTTGAAGTGAAGTTCTGTTAAGGAAGTGCAGTCTGCTGCTCTGACTGACATCACACACACACACACACACACACACACACACACACTCTCTCTCTCTCTCTCTCTCTCTCTCTCTCTCTCTCTCTCTTTTTATGACAACCCATCATCATCATTTACCATTATCAGATCATCACATCATCATCATCATTATCATCATCACCACCACCCCATCATAATTACCATCATAATAATTATCACAAGCACCACCATCACCACCACCATCATCATCACCATCATCATAATCATATCATCCCCATCATCATCATCATCATCATCATCATCACCCTCATCATCATCAGCCCTATCATCATAATCATCACAAGCACCACTATCACCACCACCATCATCATCATCATCATAATCATTAACCATTATTAGATTACATCACCACCATCATCATCATCATCCCCATCATAATACTCATCACAAGCACCATCATCATCATAATCATAATCATTTACCATCATCAGATCATCCCCATCATCATTACCATCATCATAATCATCACAAGCACCACCATCACCACCACCATTATCATCACCATCATCAGATCATCACCATCATCATAATCATCACCACCACCATCATTACCATAATCACATCACCATCTTCAGCAACACCACCTTTATTACTATCATCGTCATAATCAACTCCACCATCATCCTCCTGGTGTAATTTGAGGAGAACTCAGTGGACGGAGATCAGAGGCTCGGAGCCGGAAGTGGATGTTTACTTTGTAACTGATTGTGCGCGTGTTCCGTTTGCGTCAGCGGCTGCAGCCCCGGAGCTCTGAGCTGCAGGAGCGCGCTGCTCTCGGCTCTCTCTTCACTTCCACACACCGCGGGGGTTTTATACGAGATTATCATGGCGCTGATCCA
>NC_139584.1:27236974-27384474 GCF_946808225.1 Silurus aristotelis | reverse complement strand
CACTGCTTTATTTCCAACACCGAACCCCGGGTTCTCACGCCGCCTCCTCCTCCCCCCTTCATCTTCATTCTTATTTACAGCAAAGGACATTAGAGTCGGCTTTTCTAAAAACCCATTCAGGCTGCTCTTCTTAAGAGAAAAATCTTTTTTGGTGCTTTTATTTTAAGATCTCACTACCTTCTTATCTGATCCCAGCTTTCATACACTATATAAACAAAAGTATTGGGAGACCAACCACGTGTGGTTCTTTATCTAAAAGTTCCCACAAAGTCAGAGGCACACAATAGTGTAGCACGTCTTTGGAGGAAGGGCCATGAAATCTTCCCTTCGTTTGAACCAGGAGACCCAAACCTTGTTCCAGCACGACCATGCCCCTGTGTACATGGGTTGGAGTGGAAGATCTTGAGTGACCTGCTATAGAGCTTTGACCTCAACTCTAATGAACATTAACGAATTGGAACTGCACCCCAGGCCTCCTCACCTCTCCTCCATCAGGACCTGGCTTTACTAACAAACGTATTGCAGAATGAGCACAGATTTCCACAAAATCTTGTGGAACATCTTTCCAGAAGACTGGAATTTTGTGGACACCTAACCGTAAGATTTGCATGTCTGATTCAGGCGGACAAAGCTGGGAAAGCTGTCCTTGTTGCCGTCTTTAGACGCCGTCTGGCGTGTTAATTTTAATAACATGGTGTTGAATCGTCACTTTTGGCTGCCCACGTCTAATCGAAAGTCATGAACGTGACAGCTGTTGGAGCTTATCATTGTTATTGCCCCTGTGTGTGTTTGTGCGCTTGTTTACAGAGGGATTTGGTGGGCAACAAAAATATAGTCGGCTACCTGGACTCCAGCATCACCTCCGTGGGGTCCGGAGACGTCTGGGAAGTTCTGATATTAATGGATTTCTGTAGAGGTCAGCACTTTGGTCATACTTTTCTGTCTGTCTCTTTATCTGCCCCTCTCTATCTCTCTCTTTCAGTCTGTCTGTCTGTCTGTCTGTCTGTCTGTCTGTCCTTCTGTCTGTCTTTCTGTCTGTTTCTCTCATTTGGTCTCTTCTGTTTTATGATTAACTGTGTTTTTGTGCATGTTCAGGCGGTCAGGTGGTGAATTTGATGAACCAGCGTCTTCAGACTGGCTTTAGCGAATCAGAAGTGCTGCAAATCTTCTGCGACACGTGTGAAGCCGTCGCACGACTGCACCAGCGCAAAACTCCAATCGTCCACCGGGATCTCAAAGTACGAGCCACGCCTTCACCTCCTTCCTCCTTACACCTTTTTGCTCAAATAATTGATCACACACTATATAACCAAAAGGTTGTGGATCCTTGAGCATCAGATTAATATGTAGCTTCTGAATATCCCATTCTACATTTAATGTCTATTTGCTGTTATAATATCTTCCATTCCTCTGGGAAGATGTTCCACTAGATTTAATGGAGATTTGTGGTTATAGAGGCACAAGCATGTTAGAAAAGTCAGGTACTGATGTAGGTGAGGTGAGGAGACCTGGGGTGCAGTCAGCTTTCCAATTCATTCATGTTCAAAAGGGTTGAGGTCAGAGCTCTATAGCAGGAGATCTTCCATTCCAACCCAGGAAAAGCAGATCTGTTTGGAGCTGGCTGCATCATGCTGGAACAAATTTGGGTCTTCTAGTACAAATTAAGAGCTTTATGGTAACAGTTTAAAGAAGAACCACTACCACTTAGTTGTTAAGAAATTGGACTTTGGATCTAAAGGTCATGAGTTCAAATCCCAGCCACACCATTGTGGCACTTCTGGGCCCCAGAGCAAGGCCCTTAACCCTGTAGCTGCTCAGTTGTATGAATTAGATACATGTGCATCACTCTGGATGAGGTCGATAGTGTAAATTAAATTAAGATTTTTTTTCTAAAACCAAAACAAACATCTAAAATCAATCACTTCACAATTTAAATTAAGAGGTTCTAGCTACCAGGACCATGCCGCATGTCACACCCTCACCTTAGATCGAGACGTTAAACAGGATTAAACGCCTCGAGCGCTGTGTTGACATAAGTCAAGATTTCTTGAGAAGATTGTCTGGTTTGAACAGTTAATACACCACACCCCTGCACAAATGACTCGGTGACCTGCAGAAACAATCTGTTGAGTCATCAATGTCCCCTATTTAACATAATATAGCAAAATGTCAAAAGAAATATATGGTAAGACTTGAGCGTTATCTTACCAGCGAAGCCTGGTGATGGTAGCATGATGATGCGAGGACGCTTTTTTTACCGATGGCCAATTTGGATCGTATTTGCTGATAACCGAATAAGTTAACAGATTTTTTTTTTAAATGGATACTGGATAAAAAAAAAAAAAAAACACTTTATGTAAAATATATACTCTATTACAAAAAAACAGTTATTAGTCATTAAAATGTGCTAAATGAAATAAAATAAATAATAATATTTTCATTAATAAATATAATTATATAATTGATAAATTATGATATCGCGCTCTCCGTGCAGTGTGCACAGTCTTGCGTGTAAAAACAAATACGAGGCACGAGTGATTTTCCTCTAGAGGCCGCTGTTGTAATGACAGTAAACCGGAAAAACTATCGGTATGGATTTTAGCTGATAGTTACAGCAATCAACTATCGGTGCCAAATAATTAGGTAAACCGACTAATTGGTCAAACTCTAATTGCAACAGTAGGCATGTAGCTCTATCATCTATATGTGTAGTAACACACTTTTTTTCTATCCAGGTGGAGAATATTCTGTTGCACGACCGCGGCCATTACGTCCTGTGCGACTTCGGCAGCGCCACCAACCGGTCCCAGGACCCCCAGGCTGAGGGGGCGGCGGCAGTCGACGATGAAATTAAAAAGTACTTCGTTCCGAGCCTCATCTCACTCATTTCATTGAGCCGTTTACTGTCTCTCTGGTGACATGTAATATAATGTGTGTGTTGATGTGCAGGTACACCACGCTGTCCTACCGAGCTCCAGAGATGGTCAATCTGTACAGCGGGAAAGTCATTAGCACTAAAGCTGACATCTGGGTGAGATGTGTGGAGTTTTTTTCCCCTTAGAGACCTTTGATTTGCTTTCCTGCACACCTACACACATTTTTGATATAATTGATCTAAAACATTTGTGCTTGTATTGTTTTCTAGTAGGTAGACTGGAGATGCAGTTGATTTGATTGTGTGTGTGTGTGTGTGTGTGTGTGTGTGTGTGTGTGTGTGTGTGTTGCTCATCACAGGCCCTAGGCTGCTTGCTGTATAAGCTGTCATTTTTCACGTTGCCTTTCGGAGAGAGTCAGGTGGCCATCTGCGATGGCAGCTTCACCATCCCAGACAACTCGCGCTACTCGGACGACGTGCACTGCCTCATACGTGAGTCACACGTTTTACCATCTGGCTGCTCATTGGTGCAACATTAACTAAACTCAGTCACGTGGTCCTGGTTACAGACGCCTGTCTCTCTCTCACTTGTCTGTCTGTCTGTTAATAATTTGCCTGTCTGTTGAATTCATGTTTGTCTGTCTAGCAGTCTGTCTGTCACTCTTGTTTGTCTGTCCGTGTCTCTTTCTCTCTTGCTCCATCTGTAATTTTCATGTCCGTCTCTTTTTCTGTTTGTTTCAGATCAGGCTATTCGTCTGTTTGTTCTATTTCATGTGCATTTGTCTGTCTGGTCACCTGCCTGTTTGTTGAAGTCATGTCCGTCTGTCTCTTTTTGTTTTTTTCTCTGTCTCTCTCTATGTCTGCCATTTTAACGTCTGTCTATCTAGCAGTCGGCCTTGTTTGTTTACCCATCTATCAACATATCTATCTTACTGTATATGCTCTGTCTGTCTGTCTAACCATCTGTCTGCCTGTCTATCTAACCATCTGTCTGAAACCTCGATCATATGTGTCTATTGATTTAATGTCTGTCAATTCATCAGTCCATCCATCTATCTTATGCCTCCTTGTGTATATTATGCCATCTGTCCACCTGTCTGTCTTTTGTCTTTGTCATATGTCTGTCTGTCTTTTTTTTTCTGGTTGTGTTTATCTAAATTCTGTCTGTCTCATGCCTTGTCTATTTATTTTGTGTTTATATTATACTTGTCTGTCTGTCTGTCTCAGGTCTGTTTTGCTGCTTATCTAGCTCACATCTGTATCACATGTGTCTGTCTATCTATCTCTGTCTTTTTTTGTGTCAACGTAATGTTTGTCTGTCTGTCTGTCTGTTTATCTAGCTCATGTCTGTACCATGTATGTCTGTATGTATGTCTGTCTGTCTCAAGTTTGTCTATGCCTATTTGATGTCTATCGATCTATCACAAATCTGTCTGGCTCATGTCTCGTGTGTCCATCAGTTGTCTCATGCTTTTCTTTCTATTTGACTCTATCCACCCTGTCTCTCTTCATGTCTACATCCTGTCCTCCTTTCCATTTCGTGTCTGTCTGTGAGCCCGGCTTTATCTTTATGTCTTCCTTTGTCAGCGTAACTCATTTGATCCGTCTGTTTTCAAACTCTTTGTTCTTTTCTCTCATGCTTTAATGTCTCTTATCTGTCTCCAGGTTACATGCTGGAGCCAGACCCTGACATAAGGCCTGATATCTACCAGGTGTCTCATTTTGCCTTTAGGCTTGCACGAAGAGACTGTCCAGTACAGAACATCCATGTGAGTGTTTAATATGTTTTTTTAAATGATTTCAAGTACACAAAGCTACAGCTGCGTCCTAGCGCCTGTGCAAAATGAAAAGGGGAAATCTATCTATCTATCTATCTATCTATCTATCTATCTATCTATCTATCTATCTATCTATCTATCTATCTATCTATCTATCTATCTATCTATCTATCTATCTATCTATCTATCTATCTATAATATAATATAATATAATATAATATTATATAATATTATATAATATAATATGTTTCCACATCCAAAGACATGATATGCAAGTGTGTGCCTCCATTTTAATGCTAACAGTATGAGGAAGAACCACATATGACTAGAAAAGTCAGGTGCCAATACTTCTGTTTATATATCTCTTAGGCGAAATGATTCATCTTGTTTGAAAATATAATTTGAAATATAAAATAAAATTTTTTTAAAATAATTTTTGAAATATGCTGACAAAGCGAAGTGCGTTGAAGCGGGCTTTAGTGCCACGTTGCTAATTATCATGAACCCCCTGAAGGGTGTGATCACTGAGTCATTGCTCTGTTTATGCTCTTTTCTTATCAACGCCTGTGTTGTGCTGCTAAGCCCAGAAACCATTTCCTGTTAGATTTATTCCACGCGCATCGTCTGCAGTTTGTCTCGGAGGAAGAAGGAGGAAGTGGGTTTCCGCTGCCTGCTGCCTCTTGGCTGCGCTCCAGCGGCCCACTGTTGTGTTGAAGGTATAATGGATGCATTGAGTAGGAATTAGGGATGGCATGGCATTGACGGCAGCACGTGGACAATTCTGCAGCTTTGTGATCTCTGACCCTGTGATTTTTATTACACAGGTACAAAACAAATATATGTTTATGGACACAGTGTGATGTGGGTTTTTTTGTGCTTTATAGTGGTTTTAAGTTTATTTAAAGCTTAAAACGGGAGGTGGCCCCTTGGGTGGCCCATAAGTGGTTAAGACTTGGGCATTGGACTTTAAAGCCGAATAGATGCTCAGTTGTATGAAAGATATAATTGTAAGTTGCTCTAGATAAGTCCGTTTGTCAAATGGCGTAATTGAAAATAAAAATGCCATAAATGAAAAAATTTTAAAAAAACTTTCAGATCTCAAAACTTTAATCTTAGACCAGGTCAGATGCTGGGGTTTTTCAGTTTTTTTCATCCAGCATTTTCCTGCTGCATTTAATGTCACATTTTACCTTTGATTGCTGGAACTATTGGCAAAAATACATAGTGATAGTTTTTCCGGGTTGTGTTATACTAATGAATCTTTCTGAATAAAATCATTGAGCCTTCTCTTAGATTTTCTTTCCTTTTTCTTTCATGCCAATCAGAATTCTTTGATTCCTACGAAGCTTCCTGAGCCAATTAGAGCGAGTGAAGCGGTTGCCAAGAAGAGTCAGTCTAAAGCCAGGTGAGCTTTATATCTACTGGATGAAAAGTTTGGGCAATGAGGATGTACAAAGCAGAATATTTTCTGGATTTTTTGTCTTATAGACTCACTGATCCCATCCCCACTATGGAAACCTCAATAGCACCACGGCAACGGCCCAAAGCGGGCCACGCTCAGCAGGTCGCAGGCATGCTGCCCATACAGCCTGCCCTCACACCCCGGAAAAGAGCCAATGCCCCGGCAGGACCTACGCAGCCTATCGGTGAGTGGAGCTGCTGAGCATTACACGAATTAAGTCAAAATACTGTACACACAGGGTCAAGTTCCGACAACAATTGTGTTGTGTGTGTGTGTGTGTGTGTAGTTAAAACATGAGACGATTTTGTTTCCAGTTAACAGAAAAAAAAAACCAGGATGTTGTTTCAGCTTAGGTGGTGAAAAGCTGAATTGGAATGAAATACAGCTGGCAGAAAGGCTGGTCAGTTGACGGGTCACACAAATTTGGTCAAATTATTACAGTATTATCAGTTACAAAAAGTTTTTGACTAATTCGATTGACTTCAAAGGTGAGTTTATTGCTATTTCATGCATAAAAAGATAAAAATGTAAAAAGACCAGTGGATTCTCATGCTATTTCTGTGACAAATGCTCTAGGGGTTCGTATAAGTTTCAGAAAGTTATTTTTTTCCCTTATTAACATACATGACGTTATAAAAGGCTGAATTTCTTGTAAGGTCATTTCTCCCAATAAAGTGAGATTAAGAGCCACACCCATCACCGTGCTTCATTCCGTGAGGAAAATTATCTGAACGGGACTCGCTTGAGAAGACCGTCTCCATATAGACACTGCTGTAATCATCAAATATGTACGTCTGGATCTGATTGTTAGCCAGAGTTCATTTAAAACTATAAAAGGTTCCCTTTTATATGTATAATATGAATACAGAATGCTCAGAATGCTACGCAAAAAAATCCAGGACGTGCTTGTGATGCCTCCAGGAGAGAAGCGTATGCATCTTTTCTTTTATTAATCTGATTAAACTAAAGACTCTTTGGACATATAAAGGATGCAAAACTACTCTATAAGTACTTATTATTACATGAGATCGACTGAAACTGTGTGCATATTATGTCCCCTTCGATGATCCTGGATGGTTAATGAATGCGTCTTGAACCTCGGCTAATAATATACTGCAGATATTGAGGCTTAACCAGACTGCTGAGTTGCCATTTGACTTTCTATTAATAAAAAAAGAAAAAAATAAATAAATAACTAGCCAGAAGCCATTAAAACACTTTGACATCACATGGTCACAGACTGGTTTGTTGGAATGCATTGACTGGGTACAGATGAGTCAGATGAAGCGGAAGTGTGTTTGAGCTTATATAAAAGAGTCAGCAATCTAAGAGCTATAAATAGACTTTGATTACTGCTTAATACTCAAAGGTCGACCGATATTGGATTTTACCGATATCGATAGCTACAGTACCTCGGATCGTACTTGCCGATAACCGATTAATCGATAGTTTTTAAAATGGATAGTGGATAAAAAAAAAAAACACTCCATGTAAAATAGTACTGTACTTTATAAAAAAAAAAAAAATATATATATATATATATATATATACATTTAAACTGTATTTAGGATATGAATATATTAATTATATTAATAAATGTTTAGGAAAACAAATGACTTATTCATACTGAAACAAAAGTAACAATTTAAATAAACAGCACATGATGTCTGTGATTTATCTCTAGAGGCCGCTCTCGTAACATAACGCCACCCGGAAAAACTACAGGTATGGATTTTTGCCTGTGGCCGAAAGTTCTAGCAATCAACTATCGGTGCCGATTAATCTGCATAAATCGGTCGACCTCTACTTTACACATATAAATATGTAAATCGACTTACAAGTATCTTATTTATACAACTGATTTGGTGAGGATTACCAGGCCTTGCTTCAGGGCTTCAGTAGCCACGTTTACATGTACACTTTTTTGTCATTCCGATTGAAAGATTTCGTCGACTGTTTACACGAGACGTTCTCTTATCTGATATGGTGTTTACATGTGCGCATGTCCTGTTTGTCACCTTTTATTCCTGTCAACACCGAGTTCCGTTATTTCTTATGTGTGCTATTTATTTGTAAAGTGTTGCTCTTAATCAAGCAACAGCGTGAATTTGTAGGCATACGACTGCTGGAAGGTGTGAGGAAAAGATGGGTGCAGGAAGCGGAGCTTTTTGGTAGCTGTGCATATCTAAGGATCATCTCAATACTCCTCCTCCAAAAAGCAGAAGTGTGCGGATGACGTTCTGTATTGAGGACTGGTGGGAGCGGGTTGTTTTGCTGGAATTTAGTGACCTGGAATGGAAACGAACTTTCGCATTAGTTGGCAGTCATTCACAGGTGGACTGTTTACACGGTAGATGGATTTATGGCCCCAGAAGAAAAGACCATCAGAAATCCAATTCCCCTAATTATGCAATATATAATATATCATTGACACCTATCTTCTCTGCATTGTTTTACAGGTGTGACCATTGCCTCTCAGCCACCGAAGCCTCAGCAGCTGGTTCCTGTGGCTCAGCAGCAAGCCACGCCTACATCCCTGCAGGTCACGCCCACTCCTCCTCAGGCCACACCCCAGCAGGGACAGCTTTTCGTGCAGCCACAAGCCGCTGGTTTTTATCCTCCTCAGCAGCAGGTAGAGATGCTGGAACAGATTTGCTGTAAAAGTTAATTCTCAAACCTGATTGGCCAGAAGGTGCGGACTCGTTTTATATAATGGCAGTAGTGTGCAGTCTGCAAGGCAACTCACAGGGTTGTATTAATGTGTTATTTCTGATATATTGTTGTGGGGACGTCATAATTTCAGGCTAATAATAAAAAAAGCAAGGAAAAAAAATCCTCATGCTCATCGGAATGTATTTTCAGATCGTTTTTGTTTGTTTGTTTCCGTGGTTTTTGTAGTACTTTTTGTTAATCCAAATATAATTTGCAAATGAGGCCAACAGCCAATCAGCTTTCGGTTGATGGCACGAATCTCGCTCATACACATACACAGATTGTTTTTTTTCCACACAACAGCAAAAACTAACAGCAAATATTACATTTGGATATATTTGCTCTATGTATGTCAGCACTGGCTGCCAAATAATGAAAATTTTCTCTTAAACTTATGTTTTGACCTGATCTACTGGTTTTAGCTGTTACCCCAAGTGCAGAATTTCTACCCACCCCTTCATCAGAGCCCCAGCTCATCTGCACCATCTGCTTCATCCGCCCAGGGAAGAACTAAAGCAAAGGCTCCTCCTCCTCCTCCTTCTTCTTCCCTCCTGAATCCTCAACATACTCCATTACCAGCCTTGACGCAAACCAGAACCAAAGCTATGGCCCCTCCCCCTCCTGTGCAGCATTCTCAGATCACACCTGGACATGCCATAATGAAAGCTACAGCTCCTGCTCCTCCACCAAACCATCAGCAGCAGCCGCCAGTAGCTAATCTTCTCGTTTCTAGCCCACCGTCTACTAAAGTTACACCTCCATTCCTACAGGGGGCACCAGTCATGAATTCTGAGAAGATGGTAATTCAAGAGCAGCTGGAATGTGATCTTTTGTTGGGCTCAAGCTTCTTGAACATTTCCCAGGAATATTCCACTTTTTGTGTGCCTGCCATCCTAAGCCTTAAAAATATTGTGGTGTTTTTTTTGTCGACAACAAATGTATGATAATAATAGGCACCTTGAAGGCATATTGGGGTACACAACTCAAGTGGAACACTTCCTTCTAACATTTCATGGCTGCAGTTCCCCTTTACATAGAATAGTATTAGTTGCTTAGTAATTGACAAGATTAACTATTTTTTACTCTGAGGGTCTTCCTGGGGTCTTTCTTTTCTGATCAGTTGTAGAAGTGGGTCTTCAGTAGACTAGATGTTCTGATTCATCTCTCTTAAACTTTTTAACATAAACAATTTGTTTATGTGACTTCCTGAAAGGATGCACGGTCACTAACCGGTGTTCCCATTTTTACCAGATTTGGGTTAACCATTTTCATTTGGATTTGTCTAGAACGTTAATAAGTCTTTGCTAAAAATGAGCGTCTTTCTCTGTTAGCCATTTGCAGGTGGGCGTCGGAGCCATAGAGTGGGGTCTCTGACTCCGCCCTCATCTCCCAAGGCGGCCCCGCGGGGAGGTCACAGGCGCATTCTGAGTGACGTAACGCATAGCGCTATATTTGGAGTTCCTGTTAGCAAGTCCACCCAGCTCCTGCAGGCTGCTGCCGCCGAAGCAGGTCTCAACAAATCCAAGTGAGTGCCGTGTATTTATTCATTCGTTCATCCATCCTGCCTTCTTTACGAGGTGGTATCAAAGAGTTTCGAGACTAGCTCCGTTATCAAACACACGATCACCTTCAAAATAGTCCCCTTGAAGAGTAATACGGCGCTCCCAGCTTTCCTGCCACTTCCGGAATGTGTCCTGGAGGTCTTATTTTCAAAGCGTTTCAAGCTCCTTCTGCGATTCGCACCGGATCTCCACACTGGTGTCAAAACGAAGACCTTCGAGTTGGATCTTCATCTTCCGGAAGACGGCAAAGGCCGCAGGAATTTTACAGGAGATCATGTTGTTTCCGGTGAGAAACTCACGTGTGAGGAGAGGGTGGACAGAGTGGGCACGTGGTCAGAATAGCAGATGTGGTAACGCACGTGGTCAGAATAGCACCAGTTGTACAGCTCTCGATGTTCACAGAACGTTGTCTTCAGACACACTGACTTATGAATCTTGGTGCTCCCTGTGACTGTGCGTGCAGCCTTGTGCTGCCATCTGTTGGCAAAACTAGTTTTTAAACTTTTTGATACCACCTCATATATTTATTGATCAGTCAGCCAGTAAAACATTTAGAGGGTCAATAATGGCATTCATGCACATGCGAGTTGTAGCCATGGCGCTTCTTCCACTGCCCTCAGTCCTAAAGTGGATTTCCATCCCACTGTACATCCATTGATCGGTCATTTAGCGAAACATGAACGTTTTAATCGACTGAGCTATGCATGCTGACTTTGTGGTATGACTCCAGATCAGCCAGCACCACCCCCTCTGGCTCGCCACGCTCCTCTCAGCAGAGTGTTTACCCAGCAGGTGAGGTCGGTACCCTACCTGCTGCCTCTAAACCTGGTTCTGGAGCACAGCCTTCCTGGAACCCTTTTGGTGATGACAACTTCTCCAAATTGACAGCTGAAGAGCTCCTCAACAAGGACTTTGCCAAACTGGATGGTAAGATCACGCTTGGGAAGACAGATGGAAATGAATGGTTTGCTTGAATCAAGTTGTTCATGTATTTGTGTGTGTGTGTGTGTGTGTGTGTGTGTGTGTGTGTGTGTGTGTGTGTGTGTGTGTGTGTGTAGCAAAACCACCAGAGAAGACCTCTACTGAGAACCTGATTTCAGGATTACAACCTACAGCCCCAAACAAAAGTCCCCAGTGCACAGGTATATACCCAGACCTTTTACCTCTTAGTGTTTGTTTATGATCCCCAAGCAAAGATTCCTTCTTCCTTTTATTGCTGTAAATTTGTCTTTAGAACAAACTGTTCTCCTTTTAGCTCTCTATTAAGGATGATTACATCATGCTCCTTGTGGTGTCTTGTGAGCACTTGCACATGGCCTTCAGAAATAGAAATGCGGTAATTCTGTGTCACCTTCAGCCACACGTGTGGATTTCTGCCACTTCCTGTTTTTGTTATACAAGGATGAAGGGCTATTTCGTTTATTTCTTGGTCATGCTTTATGTTACACACTATAGAGAATACAGCATATGGATACAAATATTGGGACCAATATTTCCAGCCATATGTGGTTCTTCCCCAAAGTGTGGTTTATTAGGAGACCCAAACCTGTTCCACCATGACAATGCTCCTGTGCACAATGCTAGCTCAATGAAGATATGATTTTAAATGGGTTGGAGTGGAAGATCCCCTGCTATAGGGCTCCGACCTCAACCCCAGTGTGAACATTGACTGCACTCCAGACCTCCTCACCTCACCTACATCAGTACCTGATTTTTACTGATGCCCTTGTGGCTGAACGAAGCACTTTTCAGAAGAATGGAGGTTATTTTAAGAGCAAGTGGGTCTAAATGTGGAATGGGATGTTCAGAAAGTCCTTTTGTCCATACTATAGAGAATATATCTGATCTCTGTCAGGATCTGCAGGCTACTAGATACTGGTTGTCTTGAGCTACATGGTGTGTATTGTATGACTTCTTTTCCTCAGGAGAAAGGTGTGGTGAAGGCTGCAAGGGTTGTTCTGTGTAAACCCTCTATGCGAGGGACAGGACAGTTTAATCCTGGTAGTTCTTATATAAGTAGGGTTTGGCTGATCTCTTCTGGATCTGATGACACACACACACACACACACACACACACACATAAGCAGGAGATCTGCTTTGTGTAATTAAGGCCTAGGTAAACCCTTTGTAGCGAGATTTAAATGACGGATAATAGCTTTCTTTGTGCAGGAAGGTCATGTAAAAGTCACCTGGTTGCCTGTCGCGTCACTCGCACACACCCAGCACGTTGAAAAAGTCAGCTTGCTAAGCAGAAAAAAAGTCAGCAGATGATCACTCATTTACACCGTTTAGTACAGCAGTACAACTTTCTGGGTATAAAGGTGGTGCTTTGCTCTCTGCCTGGTCAGATTTTCAAGTGTTTTTAAATGAAATGTGGTGGATCAACGGTCAACGCTCTGGGTTACTGATTGGAAGTTTAGGGGTTCAAGTCCCAGCACCGACACTGGTGGGCCCTTGAGAAAGGCTCTAAACCCTCTCTTTGCCCCAAGGGGGCTGTATCATGACAGACCCGGCTCTCTGATTCCACAGCTTCCTAACCAGCTGCGATATGCGAAAAAAAGAATTTCAATCTCCTTCTGCTCATGGTCCCTCTCTCAAAAAACTCCTCATTCTCAATATACACAAAACAAAAAGGCATAAACGGGATGAACATTTGATTTGTTTTTTTCCCCTCCACTCCTAGTGAAAAGGACAAAGCAGCATGTCTGCTGCTCTGTGTCCTGAGCATCATGAACCCTTCCCATCCCCTCCTGATCCTTGAACCCAGTCCTGTCTGTACTGTAAGTATAGACAGGCCATGAAGGTACAGCTATAGTGTAACAGTGTATATTTACTCTTACAGAACAAAAAAACGCATAATGTACAGTAACACTGGACCGCAAATTAAAGTGCCATGTTGTTTTATTTATTTTTTTGGCTTTTGAATGGCGCAACAAAAACGTTCACCGCATCAAGTTTAAAAAAAAAAAAAAAAAAAAAAAAAAAAAAAAAAGTAAAAATTTAGATCAAGATAGATCAGGTCAGAGTAAAAATTAAAGGTCCACCGATGGTTTATTATTCTGATGCCGATAGCTAGGTTAGATTGCACTTAGCTACTGCTGAATACCAATTTATTTAAATGCGCAGTCGCACATGTAAAACAAACAGCACGTGGCATCGATGCTTTGCCTCTAGAGGCCGCTCTCGTAATGACAGCGGAAAAACTATCAGTATGGATTTTTGCTGTTAGCTAATGATAGTTTTAATAATCAACTATTGTTGCTGATTAATCGGTTGACCTCTAGTCAAAATATTACGTTGGAATATCTTTATTTGTGCCAATCTCCGTGTTGGTTAAGATGTGGGACTTCTGTTCAGAATGTGGTTTAAATCCCAGGACAACCAAGCTACCATTATTAGGCCCTTGAGCAAGGCCCTGCACAGTCGTCTAAATCAGTTGTCACCAAAAATGTCTGCACCACGGACCAGTTTCAGTGACTGTTGTGAGCCCATTTTTCCATCCAGGTGGGGGCGCATACTTAAACCCGATAATGCAAAATGCAGCTTAATTTATGCATAGAAAAGAATTTGCAGCTAAAGTGAAGGGAATTGGCAAATTTCCAAAATGAAACCTCTTGCAGATCAAGAAAGTCAAGAAAATTTTTTAAATTAAAAAGAAGTTATTGTTTCTATGTGGGCTGGTACCAAGTGATCCACAGCCTGGTACCAGTACATGGCCCGGTGGTTGAGGACCCCTGGTATAAATGAAATATATATGTAATTAGCACTTATTTGAAAAAATCTGCGGTACAGTGCTTCTGTAATTATGCATATCTGTGTTCACACTGTCAAAGCGAAGGCTTGAGGAACTGGTAGCCACGAGGTTCGCGCGGTAACTACACCAGGGTGCCGCGTTTACACACCGAGCTGTGCCTCTCTACTGACACGCATGAGCCTGGTTTGAATGGAATTGTGGCTGTGCTAACAGAACTACCATAACTTCTGATGGAGAATGGCGTTTGTGAACAGATCTGCCCTTAATCATGTGATGTCTGATGCACGATTATGTAGTGATAACAGCGAGGACGAGATCCTTGTTAATTAATGCTTCACTGAAAAACATCCAATGAGCCCCGTAGGTTGTCATTCGTCCCAACACCTCTTGGAACTGAAGCTCAGGTGGTCGAGGAAGCAGCAGCCGTGTTGTGTTTGTGTTGCACTTTTTTCACTGAACACACCCGAGTTTCTGCCTGTGATGAGACGTTGTGTACGATGACGACTCGTGTTGTGCATGTTGTGTTTACAGAGTTCTGACGCAAAGAAAACATCAGTAGACAAAACAACTGGAGTAAATTCCTGTGTAAAAATAGATTAGTTTGATTTCTCTTCTGGTCTCACATTATTCTTTTCTTCTCATCTCATATCTCTTCTCTTCCCTTTTCTTCTCTTCTATTCTCATCTCTTCTCTTCTCTTCTCTTACATTCTCTTTTCTTCTCTTCTCTGTTCTCATCTCATATCTCTTCTCTTCTCATATCTCTTCCATTCTCTTTTCTTCTCTTCTCTGTTCTTCTCTTCTCATCTATTATCTTCTATTTTCTTCTCTTCTCATTTCATTTCTCTTCTCTTTTCTTCTCACATTTCTCTTCTTTACTCTTCTCTCCTCTTTTTACATTTCTCGTCTCCTTTGTTCTCACGTTTCTCTTTTCCTCACATTTTTCTTTTTGCCTCTTCTCTTTACATTTACTCTTACATGTCATCTAGTTTTCCTTCTGTGCACCTCTCTTTTCTTTTTACATTTCTTCCCACAACTCTTCTCTTCTCTTCTCTTCTCTTCTCTTCTCTTCTCTTCTCTTCTCTTCTCTTCTCTATTTTTTGTCTTTTTCTCTCTTCTTATATCTTCTCTACTCTTCGCTTATACCTTTTTCATATTCTCTTTGCATATTCCTTATTTATAGCTTGTTAGATTTCCTTTTTTATTCTTTCGCCTTTTCTCTTTCCTATTCTTGTCTTTTCTCCCTCTCTTCCTTTTCTCACATATCTACATTTCTCTCTTTTCTTATCATAAACCTTGTTCTCTATTGTTGCTCGTCCCATTTTTTTCTGTCTCTCTCTAACTCTTTTCCTCTCTGCTGAACAGAGAAGTTGATTGAGGGTTTGAAGTCTCCAGAACCTTCCTCCTCCTCTTCTTCCTCCCTGCTAATCCCTGACCTCCCTCTGAACGACCCCTTTAGCCCTGTAGACTCCAGTCACGGTAAACACACCTCTGACCACCTTCTTTCCTCATCTTTTCTCCTACATACCCTGCAGTCTCAATGATTTTTACCCAATCTTTGCTCCCAAGAAGCAGAGGATGCTCATCCATCTGTCTGCTTCTCTTTTTATCCCTGCATCTCTCACCCTCCTCCCCTGCACTAGCCTCGAGCATCACCTCCAGTTTATCTATCATTCCATCTGTCCGTCAGTGCACGACTGACTCGGTGCGCTCATTTCATTTCATTATGTGCCTGGGAAAAAAAAAGTCTGGAAATGGAAAGATCGTGCACCGTTATCTTTTCGCTAATCACATATTCATTCTTTGTGTACACAGCCGTAATGGATGCTCTGATTCCTGGTCTGGAGTCTCTACATACAGATCCTGTGTTGCCAGGTCAGTGCAAATTCCTCTTACGTCATATGTTCTGTTTATCCCTGAAAACACTCAAGAACAATTTGTTTAGAGGTAAAGTTATATCATTGGTTGAACAACGATTGCCAAGGTCATTCACAAGGATAAGAAAACGGGAATTATGAAGTTTTATAAGCTTGATTAAATCAGTATTACCATCATTTTGTGTGACAAAGTAGACAGAGTTCTTTTCAGCGAGAGGTTTCCTGTCATCACTCGTTAATTAGCGCTCGCGTATTGGTCGCCGATGACTACATGGTGTATCAAGGTTGTCCACAAGGTCAATTCCAGGAGCAGGCAATTTGCACATCTGATGACTATGGAACTTTCTATGGAAATTACTGGTGCATTTCTTAAATCCTGCACACAAAATAACATAAAAAAAATTCTAGTGTTCAAATTCATGTTTAAAACTTCCCTGTGCTGTGTGTGAGCTACTTTTTTCTTCTTTCGGCTGCTCCCATCAGGGGTCGCCACAGCGGATCATCCGTCTCCATACCCCCCTGTCCGCTACATCTGCCTCTTTCAACCCAACTACCTGCATGTCTTCCCTCACCACATCCATAAACCTCCTCCTTGGTCTTCCTCTTTTTCTCCCTCCTGGTGGCTTCATCCTTAGCATTCTCCTACTGATATACCCCATGTCCCTCCTCTGCACATGTCCAAACCATCTCAATCTCACCTCCCTCACCTTGTCTTCAAAACGTCCTACTTGCGCTGTTTTTGTAACAAACTCATTTTTAATCCTGTCCATCGTGTTCACTCCCAACGAACATCTCAACATCTTCAGCTCTGCTATCTCCAGCTCCACCTCCTGTCTTTGTTAATGCCACTGTCTCTAACCCATACAACATTTCAGGTCTCACCACAGTCCTATAAACTTTTTCTTTCACTCTCACAGATACTCTTCTATCACAAATCACTCCTGCTATCACTCTTCTCCACCCACTCCACCCTGCCTGCACTCTTTTCTTCACTTCTCTAACACACTATCAATTACTTTGCACTGTTGACCCCAGGTACTTAAACTCCTCCACCTTCTCCACCTCTTCTCCTTGCAACCGCACCACTCCACTGCCCTCCCTCTCATTTACACACATGTACTCTGTCTTACTCCTACTGACTTTCATTCCCCTTCTCTCCAGGCTCTTCTCAACCTGCTCCCTACTCTCACCACAAATCACAATATCATCCACAAACATCATAGTCCACGGAGACTCCTGTCTGACCTCGTCCTTCAACCTGTCCATCACCACTGCAAACAGGAAAGGGCTCAGAGCCGATCCTTGATGCAGTCCAACCTCCACTTTAAACCAGTCTGTCGTTCCTACTGCACACTTCACTGCTGTCACATTGTCCTCATACATGTCCTGCACCACCCTCACATACTTCTCTGACACACTGACTTCCTCATACAATACTAAACAAAATTAAACTAACAATTAAATAAAAAAAATTCTTTTTTAAAACATGTTAGTTTACATGCATGTAACCATATGACCAAACAAAATTGTTTATATTGATGTTTGTATATAATACAGTTTATATAAATTTCCAATTAATGTCCATAAATTCCTTGGAATATTTCCAAAATTCCCCAGAGGAAATCCCCATTGAAAGTTTTGCAGCCCTACCGATGACATCGGTTCTATTTCTCGTTTTCTTTTCCTACGTCACAGTGTTGATCCGGCTGATTCTTTTCAATTTTTTTCCTCTTCTTTCACCTTCACGATTCTCTATCAGTCTGTTTTCAATGCTTCATAGTGATTATTCATTAATAGGCCAAGCAGTGAAAACAAGATGCCTTCAGAAACGTGATAAGAAGCTCAAAATCAAGTAAATGCGCCGATTTTTGCTACGTTTGAGCAGCTTTGCGACACGAGCTGCACTGTTGAAGAAAATCGGGTCTCATAGTTGGATAGTAATTAAGCGGTTTCACTCTGAAAGCAATCTTCGAGTGCTTTCAATGACTTCAAATGTCGAAGTGATTTCCCTACCAGATGAATTTGCTTTGCCAAATGCCATGCTAACATAACGGATTTCCTCTCTCTCCACTTCCTTCCTCTCCATCTCCTTTCACTCGAACTGCTTATGTGATTACTCGCTTTCTGTTTCCTGCCTTGGCAATCTTTAATCTCTCATCTGTGCATCCTCTAACCATTTCTGTCCTCCTTCTCTTTCCTCCATTCTTTCAACCAGATGCCCTGGGTGGAGGGGAATCTCTGCTCGGTGGTCCCCTACTCTCTCATTCCTCATCAGAAGTTCAGGTGCTGCCTTCCCCAATGTCCTCCACCCCTGCACAATCTTTGGAGCAGTTTATTCCGGCTCCACTGGCCAGTGCACAGATTCAGTCCGGTAAGACAAACGCTCTTGAATGAGACGACGACGGTTTTCCGAATACAACATTTTCGAATAGCACTTTTCTAGTAAAGGTGTATCTTTAATTCTAGGGTTCATTTATAAACCTAAAACTTTATGGGCAGTTGGTGTTAATCAATTTTCACCAGTGGTGGACGAAGAACACAAACTAAAAGTAAAAGTAAAAATAAATAAAAGTAAAAGTGTCCTTCTCAACTTTCACTTGAGTAAAAGTACAAAAATCTTTGTCAAATTCAGTGAGTGCGGCTTATGTTTGGGTGCGCTTAATAGTCCGGAAATGACGGTACTTAAAAAAAAAAAAAAAAAAAGGTTCCGATGGTTCCACTTTCCGATCTTAAGATGATACGAGCGATACGACAAAATTGCATGACAGAAAAGTAGATACTGATGATGGGAGGGGCTTCATCAGTATCAAACAAAAAAAAACAACAAAAAAAAATGCTCCCAGTTTTCCACCAGGAAGTAATACAGCAATGTCATAAACACTTTTCTTGTAAAAAGGCATCAATACAGCACAAATAAACGTGTTGAACAGAGTTCTAGAGACAGACCTTTGCAATCTAGTGCAACTTTTTCTATTCAGGTTGACCTTGCTCTTCTTGTTTTAATTGCTACTACCTGTCACTTTCATTCATACTTTCTATCCTTTGTTTCTTTCTCATGCTCTATTTATTTTTTCCTTTCTGACTCTTCCAAACCCTCTCCAGCGCCGGATCAAAACCCGGACAGCCAGTTTGACCCCATTCCAGTTCTCATCTCCAAAACCCCCAGCCAAGGTAAGGAACAGGAACGGGTCACATACCTCCTGATTTTTGTCCCAACAATCTTCCAAAAACCGAAAGGAAGAGGCCTACTAATGATCTTTAAACGAATTAAACCGTGCTGCAGGTTAGACTTTTAGGTAGGTTGATGGTTATGAGGTGAACCCAATCCTCAATGCTTGAGGAATTACATAATGCTTAAACAGTAATAAAAAAATAAATAAACCTGTTCATTTATATTGGACAATTGGACAAAAGTTTGTGGACACCTGAACATACACTTTGGAATATACCATTCCACAATTGGTTCCCATGTGATGTTATAATAAGCTCCACTCTTTCGAGAAGAAGTTTGACTAGATTTTGTGGCGATTTGTGCTCATTTAGCCACAAGGGGGCGTTAGTTAAAAAAAAAATCAGGTACAGATGTATTCGAGGTGTTAGGTTGGGGTGAGGAGGCCTGGGGTGCAGTCAGCATTCGTAGATCATCCACTCCAAGCCATGTAAAGTATATCTACATGGAGCTGGCTTTGTGCACTGGGACATTATGAAGAGACAATTTCATGTTACTGCATCCGTCTTATACAATGATGGGCCTCCAACTTTCCGCAAAGTCCGGTGTCCCAATACTTTTGTCCATTTTCTGAACGTTTGCATTCCCCTAATTACATATTAGAACAGAGTGTTTGTTAATGAACACCTTCTGACCAATCAGAATGAAGCATTCATCAGTGCTGAGGTATGAAAGTATGTGTGAATAATTGATACAGACTTGAGCAGCGATGCGACCGGAGCTAAAACGTAACGTCTTCCCGCTGTAAAATGCTGTAGCTTCTCGCAAGGAACCTCCACTTACCTTTTCTCTTTATTTTTTCCCCTCCCTCTTTCCTCCACAATCCTTTTGTTGCAATTACACCTCCCACCCTATTTCTGCTTGTTTTTTTTATTTAAATTTTTTTTTATCTTTCACTACTTTTTGCCATTTTCTCTTTATCATATTTTGCGCACACGCATCTGTTTTCCTCTTCTATCTTTCTTTCTATTTTTCCCTTCTGATTCCTCTTTCTTTTTTCTCTCTCTCTTTCTCTCTCTCTTTCTGCCATGTTCTAGGTGGTAGCAACAATGGCAGCTCAGAGGCCAGTCTGCCCAATCTGGCCTGCTCCCTGCTGCTGGTGGACCAGCTCATCGACTTGTAGAAGACACACAGAGAGAGAGAGAGAGAGAGAGAGAGAGAGAGAGAGAGAGAGAGAGACAGAAAAAAAACTTGCAGGGAAAATGTGCAATCCGTGAACAAAGCTATAGTTTAGGTTCTGAATGAAATTAGATCATTTAATAACGGATCCCAAAATATCGTCTTATGGACGTCCTCCTTGTCCTCCTCCTTGTCCTCCTCCACCTCCCTTGTCTTTCTCTCAATCACATTTACTGTTGTTCATCTTTTTTTTTTAACCTTCTGTTGCATTATTTCTTTAAAAATCCATCATGCTGGATGGCGTAGTGCAGGACAGAGCTAGATCTGTTCCACAGTGAGGACGGTACAAGAACTTTTTCACTTCACAAACTGTAAATTCATTCAGAAATGGAGCTGAACCGGTGGATCCGTCGGTTCAAAAACAAAAACGTGCGTTCTACTGATCATCCCCCCATCACTTTTTTTGGTCCAAAGATACACTATGCTATGTGTAGCTACAAACACATAGTGTTGTACAGCCGCCACATTATGGCCGATTTTTCCTTTCGCGATTGTGCAGACTTTCGCATAGCGTGCACACTAGGGGGCAGTGTTGCACGTACGAAATCGCAAAACTCGCAACAACGAACAAAGCCTCATTTTTGGATTTAGCAGCGTCGAGGGGATTCAAGAAGGAAACTACACTACGTGATAAAGCAGTAGTTTACGCCCACTTTTTTTTTTTTCATGTTCCTCCAGATCTTCGTCCACCTCTTTCCAGAAATGGCTTTGTATAAACGCGTGTAATGTCATATCTCTTTCACATTTGCTATGGTTCTGCTATGGGTCTTGTCCCAACCCTAGTGCGAGTCCTAACCGGAAATGCTTTCGATTCCCAACCGATCAGCAACATCGTAATTCACTAAATGCTGTGTTGAGATTTTGGAGGTAATGACTGTGGGTTAACGCTGATATGTTTACATGCCTCATCACCAAAGTATAAATATCAGCATTTATCCTGCTACTAGTCCAGTAACTCCTTTCCATTACAACATGCCTTGAATAATATCAGAGGCCACAAATTTGATGGTCAAAAGAAAAGGGTAAGCGTATACAATGGTCATGTTTTGCTCCATACTATATATATATATATATATATATATATATATGTATGTATATATGTATGTGTATATATATGTATATAGTTAGTGGACACCTGATAAGTTCGGTATGTGCTTTTTCTGAGATGTTCCACTAAAATCTTTTGGAGATTTGAGCTCATTCAGCTACAAGGGTGTGTGGTAAAGTCAGGAACTGATGTAGGTGAGGTCCTGAGGGTGCAGACAGTGTTCACATTCATTTATGTTCAATAGGGTTTAGAGCTCTATATAGCAGGAGATCTTCCACTACATATGTTCATGGAGCTGAGATGTGCACAGGGAACAGGTTCGGGTTTTATAGTTCATTCAAAGGGAAAATTACAAACGGAGTTATATACAGAATACAACTCATTGCATACTATTCGACTTCACAATCCAGCTTTACAAAAGCCCAGAAATCCGCACAGGAAGTGCACTACACGTGAAGTCCCTCTTCCAAACATCAACTTCTACACATATCTGCTTGCCCAGATCACAATTATAACCAAGGCTTTATGTAGTTTTGGATGCACCCAGCCAGTGCAGGTCCGATCCCGTTTACTCTGAGCTTTGCATGTGCAATATCGTATTTTACCGACATATCAGCAGAATCCGTTTACAATATCGACTCGCTCGATGTAGCTACGCCGCTGCTTATGCGCTCCGGACCTTTAATGCGATCGGAGATTAGAAATTCAGCTTTATTGCTGTCCTCAGGACGTGTCATTTATTGGCGTTTGCCTTTTCAGGCGCCCGGTCGTTCTTTTGCTTCCAAAGCAAAAAACGATTGAAGGTGATTATATTTTAACATGTTTGAGTGTCAAGATGTTGACAAATGAGACAAAAGGAGGGACTTGTGTTGCAGTGGGCGTGGCTACCTTTTATCAGGCTCTCGTGGCTAAAACTGAGGACCTGGAATAACTCATGTGGAATACGTTGCTTTAAAGAAAGACATTAGTAGATTTTGTGCTTCTCTACCACCAGTTGGTGCATCCAGTGGTTGAAGATTTATGAAAAATGATTCAATCTGGTCTTTTATAATCTTACAATCACTTTCCCAGACATAAATCTTTATTTTCTTTCATGCTGTGAGACTTTCTCTTCTTTCTTGTCCTCTTTAACCAGGCTAATGATGGAATTGACTTCCTGAGGTCGCCTCACGTCTTTTCTTCTTCACCCCTCACCTGCCTTGTGCCGCCTGAACGAGTTTTAGTACACAGCCGTCTATCGAACATAACGGTATAATGAATATTACAGACAGAAAGAGTGTTGCATTTATATACGCAGAGCATCGAGCACTATTTCAGAGTACAGTTTTCCCAGGACGTGTCATTGCAGCAAAAAAATAATGATTGCGTACACTACAGGGACAAACGTTTGTCGACACCTCACCATAAGTGTCACATCATGTTCCCATTTTTGCTAATATGATAACTCCACATCTTTTGTGAAGAGGTTCCACTAGATATTTGTGGAGATTTGTTTGAGATTCATTGAATCTCATAGTAAAGTCAGGTACTGATGTAGGTGAGGAGGCCTGGGGGTGCAGTCAGTGTTCACATTCAATTCATGTTCATTAGAGTTGAATTTGGAACTTTATAACAGGAAATCTCAACACATTTGAAGCACAACTTCATGGAGCTGGTTTTGTGCACAGGGGCTTTGTCATGCTAGAACCTGTTTGAGTCTCCTAGTTCATGTCAAGGGAATATTTCAGGTTACTTTATCCAAGGACAAAGGTCCTGTACAATTGTGTGACTTTGTGGAAACGTTTTGTGAAACGAATCGCGTATTGATGAAAAAGCCGGGTGTCCCAAAACATTTGTCCATTTAGTGTCCCAGAACCAGAGCAGTACCGTCTACAGACTGCTAATGCACTGCTGGAACCTGAAATAAGTTTGACATATCAAATGAAAGATTTCTTCTTTTTTTTGTCTGTTTTGGTTGCAAATATGATCGTGTGATTCTGTACATTTCTGTAGTAAGCGTCCTCGTCTTGTCGTATCTTCTGATTGTATGCGGGTTGTAATGTGGCTGACCTATGCAACAATCCTATTCACACTCACACACACACACACACACACACACACACAAGTACACAAGCACGCTACACCATGGCTCAATGCTAAGTCCAATGTTTTTTTGTGTTGCTGTGTAAAGCTTCTTCCTTCTGCTCAGCATAATACAAAATACACGACATGACCAACACTTGACCCCGCGTGTTTTAGCAGTCAGGCTCAGATGTATTATTTCTCCGTGTGATCCCTTCTATTTTTTATGAGACGACGATCTGAATTTCCGAAATGATTGAGATGCTGAATAAACTTGTAAATGTGAACAGAACATAGTGTGTATGTCGAATTTGTCTCTAGAGTTGTGTAGTGGTGCACATGGTGCGAGGTTGCGGATGTAATGACGGTCATCTTTTTCTGGCTTTTGTTACCAGCTGAAGATGGTGTTCACACTGACCATGTTTACTGAGGTCTGAATTCGAGTGCAAATGTTCTCTGCTCTACTTTCCAACAGAATTGGTTTGGCTTCAGACTCGCTAGATTCTAGGTTCTCTCGTCACGAACGTTCTTGAGGAGCCCCTAGACCGAGTGCGCACTCGAGCACGAGTTCATGTTTACAGAAATTGCCGTACTGTACAGAACTCTGACCTTCTCCTATAGGCAGTGGTGAGCCTTCAAGGCCAGCAAGGTCTTCACTGCTGGCCTAAACTCACAATCACTGACTTTTTCCTGGAAAATGTATTAAACGTCTGCATTTACACGTCAGAGCTCGCGATCCGCATCTGTAGCAAACTGCACAAGCTCAAATATATTCATATATATATATAATCGCTGTATTTTTCATCCTGCAACGGCTGACAGAGGAGAAGAAATTTATTTGGTCACAGATACACTTACAAGGACATATACAAGACGGACTTTTCAAGAAAAGCTGGAGATCGTGAGGAAAAGGTCGAAAGGTTAAAAACGGTTGTTACAGTTTTTTCCACGATGTGTTTTATTTTCTGTATGATTTGCACAAAAACACACATTTGTCTTCATTTTAAATCCAAAAGGAAAACCATAATGCGCTGAAAAAATGCAAGGAAAACCCGGGATCATTTTACGAGGTTAAAACCGATGCAGCTGTGGCTACAGTGAAAGGAGACGTGTTGAATCTGTGATGCAGCGCTCTGTTTATACTGCGCTTATTTTATAATACCTATGCTTTCAACAGCCATCTGATGGTATTAAGAGATGGCTTGATTTAGGTAGGACACCACTGAAGACCTGGGCGTGAAACGCACAGCCCACCACTGCCTACAGGTGGTCCCGGGTACCATTGCGTGCTTCTTGGTCAACGTTAAACCTTTCAAATTTCTTTACTATGCTCTATTTTGGACTAATCTGCCAGTGTAAAAGCCCCTCAAGTCCAGGTCATAATTCAGCCCTATAGAGAGAAAACCGAGTCACTTGGAGGAAGCTGATTGAGACTGTGAAAGGCTTCGGGTGATCATTCCACTGCAGTAAATATTGTTTAGGTAAAAAAAATTTTTTTGTTTTTTTAATTCCCTAGCTTGTCTTAAGCATTTCTTTTACAAACCTTAATTAATTTCCCTTTTCCCCCTCTCTTAATTTTTCAGTCTTCCTGAAACTAACATTTAGATTTTTTTCCCCCTTTCTGGTCACCATAGGTTCCATATAAACAACCGTAAAATCAGACTTGACAAATGATCATATATCAATGTAGAAACGGGTAACAAATACTACTGGTGACAGTCCTATTCAAGCCACAAGAACAAAATACGAACACTGTCCTTCCAGAAGATATTCCCTTACTTGGTGTTTTGATGATGATGATGATGATGATGATGATGGTGATGGTGGTGGTGGTGGTGGTTGAGGGCACTGCCTAACACATTGCTCTAGTCTCTGATTCGTTCGATTGCAATGTACTGAGTGTGAAGTCCAGTGTGTAAAAGTCAACATCATTTCCATCCTCGTCAAACCGCTAACTGGGGGTGGGGCCATCCTGGAAGAGACCACACCCATCAAGTTAAAAAAAACTTGCATAATTTTCTGATTTAAGGAAATTGGGTATTTTTTTTATTTTTATTTGAACTAATTGCTACAGTTTGTTTTATTGAATATCACAAAAAGGGCTGCAGCTATCGATTATTTTAGCAATCAACTATTCTACCGATTAGTCCATCTATTAATCGAGTAATTGGATATAAGGTTTTTTTTCTTTATTAAAGAGCAATACTAAATATACAAGAGAAAAGAAGACGGGTTTCTTAAAAGTAACAAGTAATTTGTTTCTTTTTTTTTTTTTTTCTACAAAAATTTACATTTTTTACAGTGTAATGACGTAACTGGATGAGGTGTAGACTGAGAATTTGTTCTAAAATTAGTCCTCGTTTAGACGTGTAGAACTGTAGAGTCGTAGTCTGCTGCTTTATTAACCTTTCCTACATGCGCTTCCCTCTGTCCACAGTCTGAAGGTAAGAGTTTGCTCCGTATCTCCGTATCTGTATCTCATGTCTGACTTTGCTTTTCCTTGTTTTATACATACATACATACATGTACACTCTATGGCCAAAAGTTTATGGACACCTGAGAATAAAAGATTTGTGCGTACCAATACATTCAGCCACAAGGGTGTTAGTAACGTCAGGTACTGGAGTTGGTGAGGTGAGGAGGCCTGGGGTGCAGTTTCAATTCGTCTCCAAGGTGTTCAATAGGGTTTAAATAGGGTCACGCAAGATCTTCCATGTAAAGCACATCTTCATGGAGCTGGTTTTGTGCACAGGGGCATTATCATGCTGGAACACGTTTGGGTCTCATAGTTTAAGTGAAGAGAAAGTTTTATACTTACGCATCCCAGAGAGATCCTGCATCCCATGACTCAAACTTTTAAAAAGTCAGGCGTCCCAATACATTTGTCCATACAGTATAATATTATATACACACACACACACACACACATTTATTTTTATTTTTTCCATTTGTGGAAACAATGCTGTAGTCTTTCTGTGCTAGCTGTTGTTTGTGGGTTGGAATATAGCAGTGTTGTAGCTTTTTGGTGTTCCTCCATAGCGTTGTTGTGAATTGAATATACGTGTGTATTCTAGGGGTGTGACGGTGCACGTTTTCGTACCGAAATTCTTCGATACAGGGCTTTCGCAATCCTTTTTACGTCCAGAACATTAGTTGAAATCTGAGATCCCTCAGGACGTATCCAGCGGCGAACCACAAGTTTGTTTAGTCTCCGCCTTTTACTTTTGAGGACGTTTACTTTTTTAAATTATTACTGAAATTGAAAACGTACACAACAACGCCAGGGGTATAAAAAAAAAAAAAGAAACTAGAGTTAACGCAGTGTCACTGTGGCGACTCGCTCCGTACAGTAAAAAAGATTTGTTTTTCACATGCATGAAAACGCTAAAGAATCAATAGCGCTAGCGTTAGCCGCTAACCAGGAAGTGGCCAGCGCTATGGAATCTTTAGCATTTTATGTCCAGCTTCAAGAATTTCTTTTAAAAGGAGAAAATCCTGACAATTTCTCATATCGAGGGAGTAAAAGAATGAAGGATGGAAGGAATAAAGACATTTGTTAAAGTGTGCTGAAATAAGTAGGACAGTTAAGTAGATCATATCTTTTGAAAATTAAATGTAAAACACACAAACACACTTATATACACATCTGTATTACCCAATGGGGTTTAACAAATGTAAACTATTTAATTAATGTTTTCATTAATTTAATCTAATGAATCAAGTTAATTTGTGCCAATTTTCTTCCCCCGTGACTTAAATACCGAGGTACGTACCGAACCGTGAATTTTGTGGCCCGTTACACCCCCTAGTGTATTCATTTTCTTTTTTTTTTTTCTTTATTTCGTCTTTCGAAAATAGTACATTCGTTTGGTCTCCTAGTCTGTGTTTGTGTTCTAGACCAGTCAAAACATGTTGTGCTCCTTAGTTTGGAGCTACAAATGTTACTAACACGTAAAGAAAGTCTGTTATATGGAAAATTGTTCACGTGAAGGCTTTCTTTAGATGTTATCTAACTCAGCTATGTAGCACGCGCAACACGTCTTGACTGATCGACTACATCTGAGGTAAATATAAGACAAAATAGTTAAATCAGGAAAGTGACATCTGACATAGCATTCATGTGACGTATAAGTATCCGCACTTGATACTCATTGATGTCATGTTTTCTTGTCTTTCTGTTCTCCAGAAGCCAAAGAGGAGACTAACGGCTATGACGCGCTTCTAGAAGGTGGCGATGCAGAAAACCCAACTGAAGACTGGATGCACTCCAGCGATGAAGACGAGAAGACTGGCGACGCCAGGCCGAGCGAAGCCTCGAGCCTCGACTGCAGTGGATCTAGACCGTTGCTGCAGGACTTTGATGAGGACGAAGAACAAGACCTGGATGCTTCAGGAAACCTCCAGACATCCTTCGACCTTGAACCCAGCGACAGCAAACAGTCGTCTCTGATTACCACGGACCTGTTGGTCCAGCCCCCTGATCCGGACGTCTTCTCCAAAGCGCCTTTTCACGTGTCTCAGGAAGCCGACTGCAACATGGACGTGTTCTCGAAAGCTCCGTTTCCTCGTCCCGTGGCTCCGCCTCAGCAACTGGACGTCTTCCTCCAGGCCCCATTCGGAAAGAAAAAGGAAACACAGGGGACAGTTTACACTCATCCAGTCGCACAGTCTGGGACGCAGCGCTCCAACGTGGTGCCTTTAAATCACGCAAGCCACGAACAGAGCGTCCTCGATCAAGTGGCCCCGTTGCCCTTTCGACCTCAGGCTTTAGCAAAATACTCGAGACATTACGAGGGTCCCGAAGTTACCTCTGACGATCCGTTTCTCTCCGCACCGTTTCATCGTAAAGGACCTCAGGAGAAGCATTAAGGTGGGACTACGTTCTATTCCAATCGTTGATGCATCCCTTCATTTCAGACGATTGTTGGAAGGATGCATAAAATCGTCTACTGGAGAATACGAATGGTGATGTGAAAACGAGAAAACCGTGTGCCAGAGCGAAGCACGTACTTGCTGAGGCGTTGTCTCGAACCTGGATTGAACTACAGCGCAAACCCAAATGTCTGTATTCCACGCCTACCTCGGTTTATTCCAATGCTGAGCGATAATGTTGATTTATTCATCGTTTTTCAGATGAGCGTACACTTGACCCTGAAAAAGGGGTGTCCTTGCTGGAATGTAAACCTACTTGGTGCACTCTCTTATTATATTTACACTGGTGATGGAAGAATTCCCACCGATGGAGAAGTTCTCGCCTGAGTGTTTATTGGGCTACGCTTTGGTGGTTGCACAAGTTGATCGAATAGCACTAATATCATCGGTTCTTGCTTCCTGACATGGATTTATTTTCACATGGGTTTAGCAATTTTATTAATATTATAATCATTATTAACTTCAGCACGACCTGAACACGATGGAAACATCCGGAGCCTGTACCCCAGGAATGCTATGTACGAGGCAGGGCTACTTCCTGGATGAGACAACTCTCCTCCATAAAACATCTCGCACATCTAGAGACAATTTGCAGTCACCTATTCTCCAACCACAATGATTTGGAGAGGCAGGAGGAAACCGGCGAACCCTGAGGAAACCTAGCATTTCTGCCATTTCAGAGTCATTTTCCTTTCAGGATCTTTCACATGCTAGATTTTGAATCATATGCACAGAAACTGATTGTAGTTTGCGAATTAAAAGTGACACCACGCCATCACGTGTCGATGCCGGCACTGAAGCTATTTGATGATTGTACAAACGATGATCGCTGAAATCCCACAAATAATCGCACTCCAGAAGATCGATTCGTCCACGTTGCCGCGTTCAAATGTGGACATTACGCTCCATAGTATTGCGCAGTTCATCACTTGGACACATAAATATATACACATCCAGTGCTGTATTTCTTCAGGGGTTCATAAGTTCGGGTTTCAACCCTTGCTTCCAAACATTCTGTGTGTCTGTTCATTTTCTTTTTACCCTCTTCGACTTTGTCAGTCATTGTTTGTGTGTGTACCTTGAATGCAACAGCTTTGCCTTTGGTATAAACCTGACACTCCTTTTGTGGGAAAGTGATGTTATTTAGGAGGTATTAAGGTGTGTGGAGACATTAAATGTATTCATGTTTGAACCTTTTTGAGTGTGTGTGTACGTGTGGCTTTCCAGTCTTCAACCTTTTTTTTTTTTTTTTCCCCCCCCTAAAAATAATGCAAAGAGGTGTGTGTTGAGTGTGATGCATCTTGTGTTTTACTGTATGTAAGGAATTAAATATGACTAGGCATGCTGTTATTGCAATAAATAAATAATCATAAGTATCATGCTGCGTGTTTTATTCCTGAAGGACAAATCCTCACAGACAACCATCCATAAAATTTACTGGAAGGCCTTCCCAGAAGAATGGAGGTTATTAGCAGAGGGGTTATAAGCCTGCAGTGGGGTTATTGGGGAATAATTGTGATTTATGTACATCCTTATCGCTGGTGTTGGATCTGTGATGATCGCAAATGTTGATTCGCTCAGTAGCTCCTAGTTTTATAACCACAATTGACTATAAAACTGTAGAAAAGTCGTTACTCATAATCACACACTCCAGTGCTCATGTTAGTTCTCACTCTCCAGTGTTTAAAGACTATAATCACACTATTGTACCATGGGGAGTGTAGATCACATTGTAGACCTTTCCTAAACCACTAAACCGTTCCAAGAATCATTTGAGTTCAGGCATGATCAAAATTAAGACTACAGGCAGAAAGTCAACATTGAAAGATTATCATTATTATAACCTAAGTACAAATTAGACTCCATTCCTCAAGGGTAATAAAATGGCCTCCATTAAAGCTATGTTTTTTTTTTTTTTTTTACTTTAATCATTATTATATTATTTTGTCTTGTAATATATCATCTTATATTTATTCTTTCCAGGAATAGTCACATTTCGAAATGATTTTCTAAAAACCTTCCTAGTCAGTAAAGAAATGAATTGCAGCGTTTGCTTTCTACACGCTCACAGAGTATTGCGCGCCACCTAGCGGCTGCCGAGTAAACCGGAAGTTAACCTTTCGTCGCTGTTGAGTTGTGACGGAAGTGACGCCATTTCAGCCTGACAAACATGGCGGCGTACAGGGGTGCAGGTGGTTTACGGAATCTATTTTTACTGGTCACGGGAGCGTAAGTGGGAATTTCATGGTGTAATCGTTTGTGATGTGATGATTTTAGTTTTCTAGGTACAAATAAATAACGGGTTTATTTGTGCAGCGTCTCAACGTCACTGACTAGGACTGAGTGGCTTATTATTTTTATTTATTATTATAATAATTTATTATTATACTAAACTCTATCGTAAGTACTGACTTACGCTGTATTATATTTGCAACCATGAATATTTATTCAATTATTAAATTAAAGTACATGCGCTTTAACCAATCAGATTTCGAGTTGGCAGCACTGAGGCCATCTAGCAGGCGTCCAATAACCTCGGCATTTTTACGTTATTTGATTGGACGGTCAGAAAGCGTCACTGATCGGAGCTCGCATCTTTAGCAGACTTCACAAGCTCAAATATATACGTGTGAATTCAATTGCTGTTTTTTTTTAATTATTATTCCAACGGCTGGCAGAGGAGAAGAAATTGATTAATTTGGTCGCTTACAAGGACATTTTCAACCCGGACTTAAAAAAAAAAAATTCCGTAGTGCACGGAACAATGTACACAAACCCAGGGGTCATGTTATAAGGCTTAATATTGTTGCTTCTGTTAGTGGTGGTGCAGTTGTGGCTGCAGTGAAAGGAGACTTGTTGATTTGAATTCATTGGGTTTCTCACTTTAGTGATGCCATTCATTCTCACTGTCTGAGATTCCTGTCCATGATGCAGAGCTCTGTTCTATTGCGTTTCTCTGTAATATTAAATGCTACTTTAGCCGCGGTGTCATATTGATGTTATTAAGACCTGGATTGATGTTATAACTCTGTATTCTCCAGTCCCAGACTGTTATGATACTCCAAAGTTGATATAAAACAAGCTGTTGCTATAGGAACGACATCTTTAGAGCTGCTGTTAAAGAAAATGTTCAATGCCGAGTGGTCAGTCGGAGTTGAACAGTGGTGTGGTTTAATCATTTAAATGACAGGTCATATAATACTTCCTGTCTAGACACGTGACACTGCATGACATCCTGAGTGAATAAATGAATGAATGAATGAATAAATGAAGTCTGATTTTACTTCTCCATCCCCAGAAGAACTCCTGCATGTAGGCATCACCATGGAGCTGCACTCACAAGGCTTTCCTTCAAAAAGACGACGCTGCCACGATGCCCTATAGCCACGTTCGGTGAGTATTTAGAGCACAAAAGGTTTGATGTTCAACTGACTTAGAGAAATGTTTTGTTTTGTTTTTTCCCCCCCGTTAGTGCGAAACATGTTCATTCAGATTCAAGACACTCCAAATCCGAACAGTTTGAAATTTCTGCCTGGGCGGACGGTCTTGGACTCGGGTACTATGGACTTTGTGGCTCCAAGAGATGCTTTCTGCTCTCCATTGGCCAGGTTATTATTATTATTATTATTATTATTATTATTATTAAAACCTATTGCAGCCTATTCTGCCCTCTGAAGACAAAGAACCCTTGTCATTATGAATTCTCAGCTCTGATTGGTCAGAACATTACATTATTATTACATGTCGAGAACATGTAATAATATTGCACTCATTTTGGTATGTTGTTGTTTCTAATCGAAACTGCTCATTTACCCGCACGGATAACGTACGACCCAAGCGTGTTCCACGTGCACAAAGCCAGCTCCTTGAAGATATGCTTTACACGGGTTGAAGTGTAAGATCTCCTGCTGTAAAGTTCTGACCTCAAAACTATTGAACATGAATGAATTGGAAAGCTGACTGCACCCCAGGCCTCCTCACCTCACCTGCATCAGTACCTGACTTTACTAACACCCTTGTCTCCGAATGAGAAGATCTAGAACATTTTCCAGAATAAATGTGGAATAGGATGAAAAAAATAAGCACATATTAATCATATGGTCACATGTTACATGTGCAATAACTAATTCACTGTAGTCTGATTTTTAGAACAATATATATATATATATATATATATATATATATATATATATATATATATATATATATATATATATATATATAATTTATTTAACATTTCTTATATTTGATCTTATTTTTTAATCTTCACTTTGTTTGTACTGTTAGCAACTGCAACCTTAGAATTTCCCTGTGGGATCAATAAAGCATTCTGATTTGATATTCTGATGATATCAGTCTCTTGAATCGTGACAATTTATTTATTTATTTATTTTTATTAAACACAGGCAGCTTTTCAGAATCGACGGAGTCAAAAGTGTCTTCTTAGGCCCTGATTTCATCACCATCACAAAGGTACGCAAATTAGATTATTTTTTTTTTTACCTAATAAGATCTCATTCATATCTCTAACTCGAATGGCCGCTTATATAACACCCATAAGTACTTGAGTTTTGTTGTTGCCAGACTGATTCACACATGGAGTGGAAGGTGATTAAACCAGACGTCTTCGCTACCATTATGGACTTCTTCACGTCGGGACTTCCTGTAGTTAACGAAGATGCCGCTCCACGTGCAGACACCGGTACTGTGTGTTCGGTGTCCCGACAGGATTTTTTTTTTCACGCTGTAGTTATTACCTGCTTAGTTATAACCTATCATAAAACCTTGATTTATTGATTTACCTGTCGTTTCTATCTAGCGCCCTCGGATGACGACGACGAGGTGGTGGCCATCATTAAAGAGCTGCTCGACACACGGATCAGGTATCTTCACGGCCTCTTCCTCTCGTGCCGGTTCTATCTGGTTTATATTTTCCTCCTATTATACATATAAGAGGAGTAAATAGTTTTTTGTGCCGGTACCTCTCCCAGGCCCACGGTGCAGGAGGATGGAGGCGATGTGCTCTATCGGGGTTTCGAAAACGGCATCGTGAAACTGCAGCTCCAGGGCTCGTGCACCAGCTGCCCCAGTTCCATCGTCACGCTAAAGAGCGGCATCCAGAACATGCTGCAGTTTTACGTCCCCGAGGTTGAGGGGGTGGAACAGGTGAGTGGGAGAAGAACGCGAATCACGAGGTGTATATTCATATTTGGATATATGATGCCGATTTTCTTTTTTTCTTTTTTTTCTTCCCCTGAACCAATCAGTGCACTTTGTTAGCAGGTTTTGGTACCCGAGCCTCCCCTTAGAGTAAACTACAGCTAAAGTTTCCTAATAATACAGTTTCAAAAAGTCGCTGATTGGGGGGGTAAAGACGCTTGTCATTCTTGCGTTTGTCTTCTCGACTTAGCAGACACGATTGAAAAACGTCTAATCCTTTAGTAATGATTTGGGCCGGTGTAAACGCTGCTTGCTTTATAGGTTTACGGTTCTAGCTCTTACGGTTTCCCTGTTTGGATGCCGAATGCAGACTACTGCCCCCTGCTGGTATGAGAGAGTTTTGTTCCCTCACGCAAGAGCAGGTTTGGTGTGTCAGATGCTCCGGCCTACTAATCGGCCTCATTTGCAGCACAATCAATTTATTAATGGCAAAAGATCGGCACGATTAATCAGACGGCCGATCGATCGGTCAACCTCTAAACAACACTTCCATTTCCTGTCTTCTTGTTAGACAATATTTCAATGAAATACTGGGAAAAAACTGTATTTGTGTGCAAAATGGTGGAAAACCATTAACTTTAGGATGGGAACAGGAAGTGTTTTTGTTGACGACTCCCTTCCTTATAGTTTATAGATGACGTGCATTCAACGCGTGATACGGATCGTTTGCTTTCTTCCAGGTGAAGGACGAGGTCGAAGCCGAGAAATTGAATCAGCAGACCCACAAGTGAGTGCGGGAGAGTAAGCAGGATCTGAACATCTGATCGAGAATGAAGAGGCTGACATCGATAAAAACAGGATGACGCTCACTAATACGATTGCACAAAAAGTTAACAGGTTTTCCTTTAGACATTTTAAGGGGATTTTTAGAACCGTTATATAACGTTTATTACGGGAATATCTGAAACGGTTCAAGTTGATCATATATTTTTTTATTTATTTAACTGATTTCCTTTATTGCACTGTCGCAAGAACACACAAACCCTCGCATGCACAATTAATTTTGTTCGTTTTCTTTTTTCTTTTCCTCTCAAAGGACTGAAATGTGAATGTGTATAATTGTAATTAAGGTAATTAAGGACACAAATCATAATTAAAACATTTGAAAATATACTGTCATTTCTTATATTTCTGTTCGACAAACAACACAAACTAAAACTAACCCTAGCTCAACCAATCATACAGGTAGAATCTGGTTTGGTGACTTGTTTTGGAATGAAAACCTGCTCCCACACCTGCCTGTTGTGCATTAGATTGGATTGGATTGGACACCTTTTCTTCACCCAAGCCTTGTATAATAAGTGTAGATTGTTTGTTTTAAAAGAAGAGTTGGTAGCTTAAGATATGTGCAAAATGACTAACGATCTGGAGGTGATTTTCATCTCATACATAATTTCATCTCGTAAATTATTATAAAGAGACTTATATTAATAAAGGTGCATGAATTCAGAAACGTTTTTGATTAATTAACCTTTTGGGTTAAAGTTGGAGATATGTGGCTTGTTTAAAAGTAAAAATTATTAAGAAAAAAATCAATTAGGTTCATTTCAGAGCCAGTTGAAAAGAATTGCATGTGTGTTTGGGGTGTGTGTGTGTGTGTGTAAAGGCAACTAATCAAACCTATCAAGGATACACGTTAGATTGCTCAGGTGTGGTCCACTGTGTACACGGAACTCGTTATATTCAGTGGCAGTAGGTAAGCGCCAGTCAGAGCAGCTCTCAGGTGCTGGCCAACATCATGGACGCATCCTGCTGCCACGTCTATCTGTTCTCCCGAACGTGAGTGGCAGCCGGTTCGACCAATCAATCGCGACTACGCGGTGACCGCCTTACTGTCATCCAATAGGAGTCGGCGATGGGCGGGACTTAAATCCTGACACTGAATCAGTCGCAGGAGGAAACTAAACAGTAGTTTTATCACCGCGCCGGAGACATGTGTGGTGAGTGTGAGAACGAGAAATATATCATATAAATTCATTAAACATGTATTTGGTAAAAGCTGGGAACGCACCGGCGTTTCTTCAAGTGTTCGGGGTTTATTTAATTATCTATTAATAGCTGTCTGTAACACCTTGGATGGATGTTAGCATGCTAGCAATATATATATATATATATATTTTTTTTTTTTTTACCTCAGCGACAACTGCGCGAGCGCACCGGATTAACATATTTTTTATTATTATTTACATGAATACATAATTAAATATAAATTCCTGTCACGTAATATCATTAAGGCGAGGATTAAATGAAGATGTTGGATACTTTTGAGTGTAAAAGATGCTAGTCTTTTAAATGGTTGTTTAATTTCCGCGGTATTAGTGGTAATTTTTTGTTTGTTTTTTAATGAAATATTTATTTTCCACCTTTTTTACTTTCAAAGCCAAGTTTTGTTCATTTGAAACCTACATCTGCATCACGTTTGCGTTATAGTCTTCTACGCTAGTTGCTTTGTCGGGCCTGATTCCAAATCACCACGTCTCTGACTATAGAGTGCACTGGAGACTGTGTAGACGCAGTATAATCGGGCACTATGTAGTCCGCCTAGATAGGGACTAACAAGTGGTTTGAGACGCAGCCGCGGACGCTCACCTTTTCATTCATTCCTATGCCGGATGTGAGTAAACTCGTGTCTGCTGTGTGTCTCAGGCTTTATTAATTACAACCGGGTGACTTTCAAAGAGGACAAAAACACATGAACACCCCGTGTCCCCATGTCTTTGTTTTTATGTCCTTTTCCAGATGACATACTGCTATTCTACGACATGTCTCAAGTGACTTTGCCCTAAAAAGCAGGAAATCTCTATTTAAGCTTCTTTTTTTTTTTTCTTCACATATACAATTTCTCAAGCTTCTTAAACAATTTCCACACCAAACATTTATGATGAATGTGTTTTTGATTCTGTCTCACTGTCACAAAAGTGCTTCTATATACAAATTTATGTAACGAAAGACCCAAATGTTCGAAAATGTAATTGCTTGTACACAATAATGACCCTTAAACAGCAAAAAATAAAAGCTGCTTTTTTTATTATTAATAAAAAATGATTAATGAATAATCTATCTATCTATCTATCTATCTATCTATCTATCTATCTATCTATCTATCTATCTATCTATCTATCTATCTATCTATCTATTTTTACAGTAAGTATATCATTTTATATATAATACATTATTTATAATCATGTATATTATATATAATTTTGTATAGAAAGTATAAAACTAGAGAGCCACGCACAGCCTTCTTGTGCTTTTATTATTAAAGGTTTACGCAAACTGACAGTCGTGATCTCAAGTGATCTGGAGGTGATTTTCGTTTTCTTTTTTATTATTATAAAGAGCCCTTTTGTTTCCTCTACAAAAGATTAATAAAAGGGTCCTTTTTTTTTTTTTTTTTTTTACAATAAAAAGGAAAATTATTGAATTGCTGAATTTACACAAGAAAGTAAAAACAATCGTTGTTTGATGTTTATACAGACTGAAAGTAATGCTCAAGTTCATTACGATGCATCAAAAAGCTCATAAACACCTTTTGTAACAGCTTGTGTCATTTTTCTAATTGCATCTTTATTGGTCGAGGCAGGACCGTTTGTTTGTTGCACAATCTGTAAAACGGAAGTACAGGCTCAGTGGTTAGGATGTTGAACTTACTGTATGATCGTAAGGTTGTGAGTTCAAATACCGGCTCGGAAAAGCTTCCACTGCTGGGGCATTAATCAAGGTAACACGTTTTCTAAGGTGCTCAGTTGTATTAAAGCGAATGGCATAAATGCATAACTGATATTTATAAAAAAAAAAAAAAAGAAATGTAGAAATGTGCGTCAGCGTTGCACTTTACAGGATGTACCCGAGTCCACTGAGGTCACATCTTTACAATCACCTGATGTTCATATGAGTGTTCATTCATTAATTTGTAAAGAAAAGCTTCATGGTTAAGGCCATAGTGTGGTCTTTGTTCCACCAGGTTTGCTCACGTAGTGCAGCTTTTCCCCCCTTTTTCATAACACGTTGCAACAGTATGAATTGACTTTCCTCATCTGCAGCTGCTCGTATGTAATGCTATCTGAGTGAGTAGTTACAGTTTGCAATGGTGCCTGTGTAACAAAACAAAGAATGCAAAATTTGTAATTTTAGTTTTTTTCCATTTCAGCACTGTTTTGATCCCACAGACTCTCAGCGTTTCACAAAGCCAAGCCTTGTGTGTGTGTGTTCGGTATGTCTTACACACGCATCAGTGTGTGTTGTGTTGAACTCTGCTGAATGCTGCTTCTGTTCGGTCATTTCCATACTCCGAGCCATACTCCCAGACAGTTCTGCGTTTTGTTTTCTTCATTAATTTTTTTGGGAAGGGAGACGGGGGGGGGGGGGAAGAGCCATTAATTAATAGATGAATCATTTATGATCATTATTATCCTCTCTTAATTAAGTTTCAACGGTAGCCCTTCATGCTACTGAATGAGCACAAGTGAAAGGGAGTAAATGTTGGATTATTTCTGGTGATCTTTCTCTGGAATATACACTCTATGGGGGTGTAGTCCAACATAGTTATATGATAAAGCTTTGAAAACTATTACAAAAAATATTAAACAGAATAAGAACAATGAGTTCTCCCAAACACTAAACAGAGAAACCAGTTCTTCAAACCCTTGTTTTTTTTCTTTGTCAGACAAAACTATTTTATCTCTGTTCTTCCTCATGTGAGGGTTGACGTTTTCCTCACACCCGAGCATGTGTCTATTACGGAGGTGTGTGTGTGGTTGGTGATGGTTGGTCCCTGATTGTATTGTCTAGATACTGATATTAGTCTGATATGGACCTGATATGGCCAAGGTCTGCTTGTATCTCGACACTGGAAGACCTTCAGCAGAATCTATTGCTGATAATCTGTTGCTATTCTATTGGAGGTTCAAAAGACTGTGATTGCTCACTAGTATAAATGTTTTATTTATAAAAAATATACAAAAAATGAGTTGTACACTATATGAGGGGTCGGGGCCGTGGTGGACACCTGAACATAGGGTTGGTATATGCTGTTTGAACATTCCACAGATAGTTTACAGCAGTCACATTTGCGGTTATTATAAACCTAAACACTTCAGGGAAGCTGCTCCGATGGTTTGTGGTGCCGTCGTCATTCCCATTAATCTCAAAGGTGTTCAGTAGGGTTGAGGTCAGAGCTCTACAGCAGGCAGGATCTTCCATTCCAAACCATGTAAACCATATCTTCATGGAGCTGGCTTTGTTTACAGGGCAGGTTTGGGTTTCATATTTCAATTCAGCTACATGCTCCTGCATCCAATGACAGTCAATACCAGTGTGTGACTCCACCTTTGTGGTAGCAGTTTAGGAAAAAACCATACTTGAAAAAAGTCAGGTGTCCCAGATAATTTGTCTATACAGTGCGTGTACAGTAGGCACGGGACAGAATTATTTGCGCTACAGAATGTTGAAAGATTTGTAGGGCAGCCAGAAGGTTTATTGTAAAGCATTGTATATACATGCACTTTTCTTCACATCTAAAAACAATCCAGCATCAAGACACGTGTTTGTCATAATCAGGATTTTTCTTTTTTTTTGGTATGAGGAAATGCAAAACTCTCTCTGGCATTTCATTTTATGACAATGAAAAATATCAAAATAACCTTGATTTAAAGTCGCACCCTTCTTTAATAAACAATGTACTGATTTGGTTGGATCTTTGTTTTACAATAATCAATTCTTTTTTGTATCTGAAGTCCTGTATGGTGACTGAGTGTATCGTCTGATGCTTACTATTAAAAACCGAAGAGCTTTTTTACTTTAAGATCTGAGAGATCTTCATTCATTCTCTTTCCATAGGAATATTTGCGTATCTCAACTATCACGTCCCTCGCACTCGGCGTGAGATCCTTGAGGTCCTGATCAAAGGCCTGCAACGACTGGAGTACCGCGGGTACGACTCGGCAGGTAAACGAACACATCACTGTTTTTGTGGAGACGAATGGTGATATTGTGCAGACACTAAAGTGTGTGTGTGTGTGTGTGTGTTATCTGATCAGGTGTGGGCATCGATGGAGGAAACAGTAAGGACTGGGAGAGCAATGCCAAGAGCATCCAGCTCATCAAACAGAGCGGCAAAGTCAAGGCCCTGGATGAGGAGATCCACAGTGAGATAATGGTTTTCATATCAGAGTGAAATTTGTTTGTTTGTTTGGTTTTTTTTTGCTGAGTTTAACATTGTGTGACTTTTACAGAGCAGCAGGACATCGATCTTGATGTCGAGTTTGACGTCCACCTCGGTATCGCGCACACTCGCTGGGCCACACACGGCGTTCCCAGTCCTGTTAACAGTCATCCACATAGATCCGACAAACACAACGGTGGGTCATATTGAAATTGTAGGTGCTAAATAAAGTGACGCACAATATCGTTTGTGCGATTAGACAGCATTTTAAACGCATCAGCATCACTCCTAATTCCTGTTACACTGCCGCATAAAAATACTGACATTAACTTCTGGTATTCACTCAATAACAAGACAAGGAATATTTAATTCCTCTGTGTTTTTCTTTTTTTGTGTCTGAATCTGAATTTCTTCTGAAATGCTTTTTTTTTCCTCATCAGAGTTCATTGTCATTCATAATGGAATCATTACCAACTACAAAGACCTGAGGAAGTTCCTGGTAGGTTAAGACTCTCAACTCATCATTTCCTCGTTTTTTTTTTTAGGTTAGAATGCGAGAATTCCGTCTTCAATTGAGCTAAATATGAAAGTTTCTTCAGCAAACTTCAGAAGGTGGTGTTCCTGTTGACACGCTCCGATTTATATATTAAATTTTGCCTTTCTAAACTTTGTACAACTTCGATTTAAGGAAGCTTTAACAGGCTTATACTCTCAAGCTGTGAGCATGATAAATAAGAATCATAAGAATAGAATACTGACCTTTTATGGATCATTAAATTCTAAAAGCAGACCATTGCAGAAACAAAAAAGTTTTACACGTTGAACATAACAAGGTGACTAAAAACAGAGGTAAATGGATTTAAATTCCATAAATATAACAAATAATTTGATTGTAGCTATTAGAACACACACTTTTTGATGTTTAACTTCTTATGATAATTAAGGTTATGGTTCTGGAGGTTACTGGAGCTCCATTTCACATTTGGTCTCCATTTTGCTGTCATTAGAAGGATCCACTATTTTTGGGAAGATGTTCCACAAGGTTTTGGAATGGGCTTTTGTGCTCGATCAGCCACAAGGTTGAGGTCAGAGCTCTATAACAGGTCACAAGTCATTGTCGTGACGATGGAACATGTTCGGGGCTGTAGTTTGATTTGAAATGGCTGGAAAAGTCTGATGTCCCAATACTTTTGCAAAAAAAAACCCTCCATCTTTCATATTCACATTGTAGAGTATTAATTTGATCTAAGACAGAATTTGTCTTTGCCCCCACCCTCCAGGAAAGTAAAGGTTATGAGTTTGAGTCCGAGACTGACACAGAGACCATCGCTAAACTGGTGAAGTACATGTACGACAACCGCGACAACGACGAGATTAGCTTTGCAACGCTCGTCGAGCAGGTCACCCAGCAGCTGGTAAACATTAATTCTTTCACTTTTTATCACAGTGAGTTATTTTTAACATGTTAAACACCGGTCTGTGTAATTTAGAACAAAACATTTCACTCTCTATGAATGTGTTTGTGACAAATAGAATTTACATCTGATTGATTTGATTATAGGAGGGAGCCTTCGCCCTGGTGTTCAAGAGCGTGCACTACCCTGGAGAGGCTGTGGGAACGAGGTACTTCTCCGAACAAAATTCATCGTGAAGTGCTTATGAGCAATTAAAGTCCAAAGTTATTTTGAGGTGGTGATTCTAACATACAAGGATCCTCAGGATGATGTAATGATTGGCTTTGTGTTCCCCTACAGGAGAGGAAGTCCCCTGCTGATGGGTGTAAAAAGCGACCACAAGCTCTCAGCAGATCACATTCCTATCCTCTACCGCTCAGGTGAGAGTCACATGCGAGACGTCTACCCAGAAATCAGATTTCGTAATGAAATTCTCGATTCTGATTGGTCAGGCTGTGTGGAATCATTTATCCAGTTTGGCACGGCTCTCTCTCTCTCTCTCTCTCTCTCTGTAGTGTTTCTATAGCATCTCATTTCACACAATTAACAGCCTGTAAATGAACGAGAGGAAAACTTGTACATTTTATCTATTTATAGTTGTATAGTTATAATTTCACTACAACTTTTTTTTTTTTTTTTTTTTATTTATTTATAGAAATGCTAATGGGGATTTTCTGTGCCATAACAGAAATAGAACATGTCTTTGCTGGAACATAATGAACACCAGGGTGGTAAAAGTGGCTCAGTGTTGCACCAGGCCACATCACACATCCCTGTCGTTGATTGTTTTCTTGTAACAGCACAACATCAAGCAAACTCTTTTTTTCTTGTAGCTGGTAAAGACAAGAAGAGCTGTGGTGGGCCTCTAAACAGGATGGACCAGGACACCTGCCTGTTTCCTGTGGACGAGAAAGCTGTTGAGTACTACTTCGCCTCTGATGCCAGGTCTGTTCCCATTCTACCACCTCCTCTTACGGTTTACTGTTGAAGTTACTCTGATTAACATAGACAACTATTACAAATAGATTATAGTTCAAATGATGCCCACACATCTAAAATTTGACACAAAAAAGCTTAAAAAACGCAGCTAATATTATTACCGTAGCTGCTTTGTGGTGTCTAGTCTTCAGTTTGTAAAAAGTATTGTGTTTTATTTATTTATTTAAGTCTAAAAATATTTTGTTCCGAAACTGATTGAATTATTGGCCGACAATTGAGCAAAAAAATATTTGGCGTGATTATTTTGATGTTTTGAATAAACGATGTAATGTGTGTTGGAGTCTGGGCCTGACTCGTGTTTTAACGTTGTCGTCCTGTTTTCATCTTTATGCGAAATGTTTTTATAACGTTTTTCCCCTTGTTCTTTGGATTTGTAACAGCGCCGTGATTGAGCACACGAACCAAGTAATCTTCCTGGAAGACGACGACATCGCTGCTGTGTCGGAGGGCCGCCTGTCCATCCACCGGATCAAACGGAGAGTAGGAGATCATCCGGCTCGTGCCATCCAGACCCTGCAGATGGAGCTGCAGCAGATCATGAAGGGTGAGACAGAACGGTGCAGGCACTAGGACCCTGTGTATGAAACTGTATTCAGGAATTTTTCAGCTTAAACTGAAAAAAAAGAAATGTTATTTTTAATTATAAATGACTATCTGTATGAACGCCATTTTGCATGGCAGGCCAAGTCAAAGACGCTAGTTTGGGCATCTCTCATCTAGACTATATTTCTTTGGTGATTTTCTCTCATCTCAAAAATATCCTTATGGAAAGTCTTATTTGTTTCTCGCATCATCTTCGCTTAAAGAGGGTGACGCAGCTACGATTTCTTTTTTTCGGACCTTTTTTTAGAATTCCATCATCTTGTAGATCTCTAAATACCAAAGCATCTGCCTCGTATGTGCGGCTGCATTGGATTCTGGGATACTGACATCTGAATTATCAGCAATTTTCTGTCAGTTATTTTAGCTGACAGAATATTCTTTACCATCAGGGGGCAGCACTGCACTTTGTTCTCCTCCACCTTGTCTTTCTCTTTATTATCAGAAGTGTCCATGACCTACATTTCTAATGCGACCGGCTTCCTGCATTTCGCACCTTTTCCACTCGTCCTCGTCAAGCATTCGTTAACGGGCCAAAAACTAACCTCTTTACGACGCCTCAGTGTCAGACTTCTGCTTCAAGCAGGAAAGATTGCAGGTTCTCTCATTCAAACGACTTTAAAACCTCAACACACTCTTACAAGTGATGTGTTTGGGAGTTTCTAGGTTTCTGCACGAAGGGAAATAAAATGAGGAATTGAAGACGTATTCTGGCACAGAGATCAGGTGTGACTGGGTTCAGGTTATACGGCCTGAATGAGGTTTCTTCAACACAGAGTGTTTCATTAGTGGCGTGTAGAGAGGATTTATTACTTAAACGGTCCTTATTCACATCTCAGCAATAACCGTACGAGTACAACATAGTTGTGTCATGTGAGGTTCTGATATCACATAGAGCCTCTCTCTGAAAGTTTTATATTGTATACGATAACAAATATCTGCCATTTACTTTTGACCTCCGTATTAAATTTAAAAAAGTTGCATTTTCTAATCAAAATTATGAAACTCTGATCTTTTGTTGACTCGAAAACATAAAGAAAATAAAAGCCCCTCACACAGACACACACACACACACCCTTTTGATGAATTTGTACTAGTTTCTACCCTGAATACGATCCTGTGGTTGCACCCTTTTTGCATGTTTTTGCTCCTAACCAGTGACTTTGTGTTGAAACCTGTGTGCAGGTAATTTCAGCTCTTTCATGCAGAAGGAGATCTTTGAGCAGCCAGAGTCTGTGGTCAACACCATGAGAGGCAGAGTGAACTTCGAGGACAACACGGGTGAGATGGTGCATATTAATTTGAAGGATGAAGAAATATTTAGATTTTTATTTTTTTTTTACACCCCTTTGATGTGTGTGTGTGTGTGTGTGTGTGTGTGTGTAGTGACATTAGGTGGATTGAAAGATCACATTAAGGAGATCCAGAGATGTCGGAGACTCATCCTTATCGCTTGTGGAACAAGCTATCATGCAGGAGTGGCAGTGAGTACACACACACACACACACACACACACACACACACACACACACATTCAGTCAAGCTAGCAAGAAGTGTTTTAACACAATTGTGATGGTGTGTGTATTACCGTATTTACTTTTTTCGTCTCTCAGACTCGTCAGGTGCTGGAAGAGTTAACCGAGCTGCCCGTCATGGTGGAACTAGCCAGTGACTTCCTGGATCGCAACACACCCGTCTTCCGGGATGATGTGTGCTTTTTCATTAGCCAGTCAGGTCAGGAAAGTGTACAATCAAAAGTGTTGCAATTATATTACCTTTAAGAAAGTGTCCAAAATGTTTTTTGTTATGGTTATGGTTCAGGTGAAACAGCAGACAGTCTGATGGCATTGCGGTACTGTAAGGAGCGTGGCGCCCTCACCGTGGGCATCACTAACACCGTGGGCAGCTCCATCTCCCGCGAGACCGATTGCGGAGTCCACATCAACGCCGGGCCTGAAATCGGGGTGGCCAGCACCAAGGTGTTTTTTTTTTACACTCTTTTTATAAGCACACATTATTTAAGTCGATCACGTAGTTACGTAAGCAGATTTACGAACCGAATCTCGCCTTGTGAAACTACAAAACAAGTTTTTTTTTTTCCCCCCCTTTAAACTAATAAGGAAATATATTGTAGATATAAAGCACATTGTAATGAACAGTTTCGATTTGAGTGGACTCACAACTTAGAACTCATTACAGCCCATGAGGATTTTATCAGATAGATTCGTTAGCACAGGAATGGGAGCGTGAACAGGTGTTTTCGGCGCGAGCCACAAAGCTCAGGACTGCAAGCAGGCGAACAGCTGCCAGGTTGTGAAATTACAGCTCTGGCCGCATCGGAAGCGTTTTACAAGCGGTCGTATGTATAATGAGTTTTTGTTCGATAGCAGATATGATGCCATATTTGGTTCGGTTCATGCTCATAAACGTTTGAAATAAAATTTTTATAAATCTAACATTAAAATGCTTTATCATGCATGTGGGATGAAAGAGGCATTAAACAGGGGTTCTGTGCATCTTCAGCAACATTCCCCAGAGACGTATTCATGATCAGATCAAAATTCGGTAAATAGTCCGTAATTGCATACTAGGCTGATTTTCAGAAAATCAAACAGCAGCGACTTTTTGGTGACGAATCTGTCATACTCATTTCTCATTATAGGGCCTCTACCAGACGAAGGTCTGAGAATTGCATACAGAGCAGCTCTCTGAGTGTCCCATCTTAGCATCAGTCAGTGTATAAATCCATTCATTCATATCCTTCCCCCAAGCGCTAATCTGGTTGCCAGATTGAGGCTGTGAAAGCTATTACATGGTGTGTATCAGAAATGTAACCTGTTCACTGTGTCTTCTGGATTATAATTTCCTTTTGTTTGGTGTGGTCAGTTTAAAAGTGTTTTTAGGATAGACCATGTCTGGACATAATCATATGATATACAGTATTCATCGTGTATCATCTCAAAATATTCTTCGTGCAGCTTGACAAAAAGCTTTTAATTCAGTCTTAAAATCGTTATAATAGCAAATGCAGAAATTGTGAAACCTGAAAGAGCATGAAAAGCATGAGCGAACAAAGGAAGGGAAACGATACGATAAGTAGGAGGAAGATGATGGTCCAGCCATATGTTTATGTGGGCTAGAGGTTGTGCGGAAGTGACTTGGAACGGATTTGGCCACAGTTGTGTTAGACGATATTTTTGTGTGTTGCTTTTGTTCAGCAGGCTTGTAGGAACCATGTTGTGTGTGAATATATTTACTTACACTGTTGCCCCGTGTGTGTGTGTGTGTGTTTCGCAGGCGTACACCAGTCAATTTGTGGCCCTCATCATGTTCGCCCTGCTTATGTGCTCAGACAGAATCTCCATGCAGCCAAGGAGGCGGGAAATCATTCAGGGCCTCAAAGTGCTGCCAGGTAAACATCGTCTCTCGCACTCTTTCTCCGTCTTTCTCTTAGAAACACTTCATAAGGGTCAATTAACTGCAGTTACCTTGAACATGGTGCTTTTGAGTTTTTAGATTCACTTTTGGAACGTAAAAAAAGTTTTCCTTAGAAGCCACTAATACATAATTCTCCTAAACTCATGAGAGTTCAGCCAGAGTAGGAAGCCATTTTACTCCTGATTGTTTTTGTTTGTTTTTATTCAGTGTTTGGCGTCATTGTTTTGATACGTGAGTGTGTGTGTGTGTGTGAGTGCACAGTTTTCGCTTGTACAGAATAAATGGATTTTTGTTTCTGTCAAAACGAAACCCTGTACAATCGAATTGCGCAAGCCGGTTAGTTTTTAGTTGTATACTGTGTTTAACAAAAGACGTCGTCACAAAGAATTAATATAAATCCCTTATTAACAAGCAAATGGTGAGAAACGCTCCATGAGATGATGCAAGAAAGACGCATAGATAAGACGCAGTTTGTGTAAAACACCGAAACCAAGAGTAATCATCAGTTTCTGAAACCAAGTCATCTTCAATCCCTGAAACCAAGACTCGTCTTAAATAGCTAAAAAAAAAAAAAAAAAAAACTCGTCTTGAGTCCCTGAAATTGCCCAAAGAACTTGGCAAAGCTGTTACTTTAGCTCTTCACGAGCGTCTCCATGGTGTCCTCATTCCGTGATTCTGCGACGATGGCAAGAACATTTGGCTTCAATTTGAGAAGAAATTTAATAAAATAATAGAAAAGGCAAACATAAGATTTCCCTTTAGTTATTAAAGCTGAGGTGATATCAGGACACTGACCTCATGCTGCTGATGGGCCATATCTGTCCTCAGGGAAGTGTGTGTGTGTGTGTCGGGGTCTACAGCTCTGACCATTTCTGTTAGACTTTTCTACTGCTCACAAGTAACTGCTGAAAGACTTAAATTTTCATACTGCCTTCACACACACACACACACACACACACACACACACACACACAGCTCAAAACTGCTGATGCTGTCAATAACAGGAGTGTGTGTTTGTATAAGGTAAATTATTTGCATCAGAATGCTTATAGTTGTGTGTTTGTGTACCAAGCACAAGTGGTTTGTTTTCGGTTCAGCATCAGAACGATCCTCAATGAGGATTAGACTGTTAATGGACTTTCATTGTGGCTTTGTGGCTCAGTAGGCACTACCACTTTTCACAAAAGATCTCGACCGAATGAATGGGAACAAAGGCGAGGCAAGGTTTTTTTATTTTTTTATTTTATTCATTACACAGTTATTGTCATTGGCAACTTGCAGCACTCATACACTCTAAAGGGAAAAATTTATGAGAGGATCATGGGAATGTGCAGATGGTGTTTTTTCTTTTTTTTTTTTTTTTTTAATGCCATTGTGTGAGGTTTTGTGTCTCCAGCAGTGGAGCAGGAAAATATAACGAGTCTCGTACAGTTTTTAGACGCCGCGTTGACAATGATTCGTTTGAATTTTAGTCGCATTTAGCTGGCGTATATATTGTATGTTGGTTGCTATGGTATTGAAACAGCTGGAAACACAGTGTATTGTGGAACAGTTTAAATTATTGTCCTTGTAAATTGGTTTTCGTTACAAGTTTCTTTCCCACGAAAGAACCCAATGACCGAAGCAATTCACATTAATCCGTAAAAAAAAAAGTCACATTTCCAGATCCTGGTGAGAAGATACCGAACTTAAATAATCCAGCTTTGTTTTATGAACATCCCATCGCACATTTAGACCCCGTTTCCATTTATAATAACTGGGAAGATGTTTCACTAGATTTTTGGGTGTTCTTGAGGAGATAATTTAACCACAATGGTGCGAGTAATGTCTGGTACCGATGTAGCTGAGGTGAGTAGGTCTGGGGTGTAGTCAGCATTTCATGCTACCGGATCCAAACATGCTTTTCTTGCTTTGTGTAGACCTAATCAAGGATGTGCTGAGTCTGGATGAGGAGATCCAGAAGCTGGCCACTGAGCTGTACCAGCAGAAGAGCGTGCTCATCATGGGCCGAGGCTACCACTACGCCACCTGCCTGGAGGGGGCGCTGGTGAGACTCAGACGGCACCTTTTCCCTCATTTCCCATTCTGTATATCCTCTACACAGCAACCCTCCTCTTCATAGTAGCTTTCATTCCCCTTCAGTATCAATGACCAAACAGACGGCTTATCGCTCTCACGCTAACACGGAATACCGAAGACTCCCTTAATTCCCTCCTGGCGAGGTTTTCCATGCGGCACATAATCATTTTCAGTTGTGACGTTACGCTCATCGAGAGAAACTTGCTCAGACCTTCGATCCCTCAAGGTCAAAGAGTGGCACACGCACATTGTTTTAGTAGCAAATTTTATTATTGGAGATTATCGATTGATTTACATGCAGTGTGTTTGTTACACCACCGAGAGGAGGCTGCAGTAAAGCAGAGCACTGTGCATGCTCATCCGGGAGCTCATCCCACAAAAATGCATCCACCAGCTCAAAAACAACTCGTGACTCCCCTCTCGCGTGACATCGCTGTCCTTTTAATGCACAACACACCGATAGAGGACCTGTTTAACGTTCCGTGTTTGGGTTCTGAAGGCGAGCTGAGAAAGTGCTTTGTCTCATGGGGACAGCAACTTTGTCAGCCTAACAGAAGTGCCAAAACGGTAGCATATTATCAGATACTTAGCTGAATTTGAGAATCTTACACTTTATTTTCCACATGTATTGTTTCTGATTGTTTAGAAATCTTATTACAAATCGGGTTTGTTTTCATAGCACACACTTATATTTGATATTTCAGATCAATTTTAGATGCAAGTGAAAAACCTAACCCTGTGTGTGTGTGTGTGTGTGTGTGTGTGTGTGTGTGTGTGTGTGTGTATTTCAGAAAATTAAAGAGATTACCTACATGCACTCGGAGGGCATCCTGGCAGGAGAGCTGAAGCACGGCCCCCTAGCTTTGGTGGACAAACTCATGCCTGTTATAATGATCATCATGAGAGATCACACGTACATCAAGTGCCAAAATGCTCTGCAGCAAGTGGTGGCAAGACAGGTCTGAGTTTCTCTCTCTCTCTCTCTCTCTCTCTCTCTCTCTCTCTCTCTCTCTCTCTCTCTCTCTCTCTCTCTCTCTCTCTCTTTCTCTCTCTCTCTCTCATAATATATATATATACACACACACACACACACACACTCAATAGGCATCACATTATGACCACATGCCTAATATTGTGTTGGTCCCCTTTTGCTGCTAAAACCGTTCTAAAACATCGATCATCAACAGCATGAACTTATTCAGCAGTTTGAGCTACAGGAGTTTGAATGTTGGATCAGACCACACATACCAGCCTTCACTCCCCACGTGCATCAACGAGCCTCTGTTTTGGACTGTTGTCTTATTCCAGGATACACTTATGATTGTAGAAATATATTTTTTTGCACTTTACTAAACAACAGTCACAGTTCCAGTTCTCTTAACTCCTCTTCTTTGCTGATTCGGGTGTAACCTGTATCGTGTCGTGTTTTCAGGGTCGTCCCATAGTGATCTGCGACAAGGACGACTACGAGACCATAAAGAGCTCGAGCCGTACCATTAAAGTGCCACACTGCGTGGACTGCCTGCAGGGGGTCCTCAGTGTCATCCCGCTCCAGCTGTTGTCCTTCCACCTGGCCGTGCTCAGGGGATTTGATGTAAGGAAATGTTTAACTATTTAACGTAACTATAGACACAGTAATGTGGGGGGAAAAATGCTTCAAATGTTTAAAAGGCACCAAATTTATATATTTGTTTTGCTAGTCTTTTTGACTTCAACAGAAGTCCCAAAAAATATTACCAGAAAAATCATTACGGAACAGTTGCCCCGCAATCTAATAGTGGGAGAAGAAAAAAAAAAAGACCAGATATTTTTCTGCACCACACCCACTGTTCATTCTTAAGTTCAGTATTTGAATTTAATTGAACGTATGTATTAAATACGTGGTTCCATTTCTTTTCTCAATGCAGGTGGATTGCCCAAGGAACTTGGCAAAGTCGGTGACAGTGGAGTAAAGCCTTTGGGTGTCAACAACCTTCAGAATGTGACCTTTAAAAACACACATATATAAATATATCTATATGTACTGGAAGTAAAGAAAATCAGATTTCTACAGCAATTCTGTTTCAAAATCTTTTTACCTTGTTCCCTTCTGAACCTCCATGTGAGGAGTAGCAGCTTGTTGATTGTATCGTCCTTTTTGTTGGTGGTGGCGGGGTGTGGGGCGGCCATCTTTAACATACGCATATCCTCCGCGTTCCGTCACGTGATGCCAGACGTTTTCTTTCATCCTCCAAACCAATCTGACACCAAAACTAAAAAAATAATTTGTCTTCCGGTGTTCTGTTGCACGACACGTCGAATTTACCATACGCAGTCTTATCAGTGACGATTCTCTATACGCGGATACGTAATTTATATCGCAATCGATTCTATTTATTGCAGCGGTGAAATGTGTGAATCCGAACGGTGATCCCGTCTTTTCGTCATCGAGTTCTCATTAGTTACTGAAGTCCTGGATGCAGGTTTTTTTTCTTTCTGATTTCTGTATTTTACTTGACCTCAGCAGCATTGTTACTCAAGTCGCTTGTTACTGTTACTTTTTATACGCGTGATTTAAAAAAAATATATACTAAACTACACCCGGTGTTACCACGGCACCTTCGAATATAACGGTGTACATTGATTTTCTATATCAGCAGCTCTGAGAGTAGTTTATACCAATGGTTTTTGTTTGTTTCATTTCTATCGCAACAGCTCATTTTTAAGCTAAAATTTAAGTCGTCTTGTAAGGAGATGTTGGGATCAAATTTATGGAAGGGGTCTCCATTGTCAGCACTTTGTAACAGGGTTATTTTTCCACCATGAGCAGTTCTTCAGAACAGAGGAGTTCAAGAGCGTCCCTTAAATAATCTGCCGGGTTTTTGCTTTGTTTGCATTTGTTTAAAAAAATTTTTTTTTTTCTTTTACTTAAACAAAACAAAAAAAAGAAAGTACACCGCTACTCCACATCGCACCACCTTCCTTCTGTTTGAGTGATACCACGGGACCATATGCTTGTTTGTGTGTTGTTGTTTTTTTTTTTTTTTACTGGTATATTCTTTATTACTGCAATGTATAAATTTCTAAATGATCTCATCTTGTGATTTTGTCTCGAAGGATCAGGCAGATTTAAACCTGAAGTATCTGCATATACATGAAGATTCTGAGTGCTTCTCAGGCCCTTGTAGACCTTTCTGACGGTAAACTTCGTTCTACCACCGAGTTAAAATCATGTCAGGTCTGCATTACTTCCAAACCTTTTTCTATTCATTTATAATTATTTCTGTTTCCTCACAGTTTGCTTTTTTATTTGAGCCATTTATTTGGAGTCAGGTTGGGGTGATTATGCATTTCCTCTTAACACCCACCATACATTTACAGAACAGAAGGGGGAAAAAACACGTTGCTGCTGAATCTCTTGTAACAGGAGCTTTTAAAACCTTATTTCCTGATTCAGATGGCGGTTGCTGAATTAAGCCATTGTGTTTTGAATGTGGTTATGGGATTTTATGTACAACCCGAGTAGTTGCAATAAAATGGTCAATGTTTATTTGGTTGCTCTTGTCTGAGTTTTTTTTTTTATTATTATTATTTCTAATTAAGTAGATCTACACTTTAGGATCACTTTTGGGGCTTTTAGATTTGTCTTGCAGCTTGTTTTTAACTTTAAAAATAAAAATTTCATTAATTAAAAAAAATGCCATATGCCTGTATGGTTGTTCCCACAAAGTTGGAGGAAATCAGTTCTATATAGTGTCGACAGACTGGTTCAAGGTGGAGGTTGGACTGTGTCAAGGATCGGCTCTGGGCCCTTTCCTTTTTGCAGTGGTGATGGACAGGTTGATGGACGAGGTCAGGCAGGAGTCTCTATTGACTATGGTATTTGCAGATGATATTGTGATTTGTGGTGAGAGTAGGGCGCAGCCGGAAGTAGAAGAAGAAGATGATGAGTGTCTCTGGATGCGGTAGCATGAATTTTCACCTTCACTTGAACTTGGAGACCCAAACCTGTTTCAGCATGTCATAGACCTATGAGATATGCTTTACATGGTTTGAAGTGGAAGATCTGCTATAAAATGACCTCAACCCTATTGAAATCCTTTTGGGATGAATGTGAACACTGACTGCACCCCAGACCTCCTCTCCTCACCTACATCAGTACCTAATTTTACTAACACCCTTGTGGCACATCTTCATTAACACACTTCAGGATCTAGTGGAACATCTTCCCTGAAGAGTGGAGGTTCTAATAACAGCAAATGGGAACGAAATGTGGAATGAGATGTTCAAAAAGCACCAATCTTGTGCTCAGGTGTCCACAAACTTTTGTCCGTATTAGAATGGAACCCAATATTTTAATTATGTTCATAAATAAACCTGTATTGAACTTTATTGTTTAGTAAAACAGAACCCTCTCAGAAATAGAAAACCAGAACCATTAACCAACCACAGAACCCTTGAGGAACATTTATGCCTTTATTTATCATCACTGTTGATTTAGACCAATGTGCTTTATGAGCTCAAGGTAAATTTAAAAAAAGTATTGAAGCAGTAATAAAACTCGAATACGGAAACTGGCAGCACTTCTGTCTTTCACTTCTCTCTCTTTCTCTCTTTTTTTATTGAGTGTTGTGGTTTTCTCCTCACATGTTCTGGATGAAACCTGACTTTTATGAACTTTGGAGAGGATGGTGCTTTTGGACTTCCAAGAAAAAGAATGGTTTTGATTAGAAGATATGCCGGGACAGTTTTTTCCCTTTTTTTCTTTATTTTATTTTCTAGAAGAGGATTGGTAGCATTGAGTAACATGAAGGTTGTACTTTTCCTTGGAACTGCTTGCCGAGCCTCTGATGATCTGTTTACTCGGTGATCAGCAGGTCCGTGGAGACCCGATGGCAGCCACAGGTTTTTTTTTTGGTTTTTTCCCAGCAGTAGCATGAGGCTGAATTTCCAGTGCTTGAAACCCCCTCTGGCATTACAGCATTAGATGGAATGCTTTTCAAACCCAATCAACATCCATCTTTGTTGTTGATGTTCCTCATCTTTTAAAAACATCTTCAGAAAGCTCCTAAAATGTTGCATTTGGGAAATATACTAACTTACAAAGGTGCTGTTAGAACATCCAATTTGACAATCCCCATTTACTGTTATAACAAACTTCACTCTTCTGGGAAGATGTTCCACTAGATTCTGGAGATTTGTGTTCATTCATCCACAAGAGTCTTAGCAAACTGATGGAGGTGAGGTGAGGAGGCCTGGGGATGCAGTCAGCATTAATATTCATCCCAAAGGTTAAATAGGGTTGAGGTCAGAGCTCTATAGCAGGAGATCTTCCACTCCAACCCATATAAACCACATCTTCATGAAGCTTTGTGTCTTCCTGGAACAGGAGTTTTGCATCTTCTAGATCAGTTAAAGGGAAAATGTCATTCTACCGCATCCCAAGTCGTCCTGTACAATTGTGTGCCTCAAACTTTGTGGGAACATTTTGGAGAAGAACCACATATGGCTGGAAATGTCAGGTGTCCCAATACATTTGTGGCTAGGGATTATGGGACATGCTCGAGAACCCAACAGTTGCCGACTGCTACCTTCTTAACTGTCTAAAATAAAAGGTGGCAAAGGTCTTCTGCGGTTCCTTATTTTGGTCAGACTGATTCGGATTGTTCTCGGTAGAAAGGATCCTAAAGAATTCCAATGGAAGCTTGAGGCTTGAAAGCACCTGAATATCTGTAGTCTTCAAATCTTCCAAGAAGAACCGGTCTTTCTTTTATAGATCGTACAAGTCGGTCGTGCAAGCCAACGCTACCACGTGTCCACTGGGCACCACAAAGCGTTCAGCTGCGTTTTACTGGAGCAGCGTCCACCAGTTCCTTCAGAGTTCAGAGAGTTCAGTCATCATTGTTGCTTGACTTCTAAACCAACCAAAAAAAAGTGTTTATTTAGTTCCTTTTCAGTTCACAATGGATTTCAGCAGAACAGCAGAGCGATGTGACAGTAAGCAGAGCGCTGGATCACTGCTGCAGCTATCAGGAAAAACATGACATTTTGTAGAACATTATGCAGAAGATGAAGGTCATTGACTGTAACTGGGAAAAAGGTGCTGGGAGAATTAACATCTGTTCAGATTTACCAGCAAATAAACATCAATTCTTATAATAATAAAAAAACTTTCTTTTCGGCTTCTCCCGTTAGGGGTCGCCACAGCGGATCCTCCACACGTTTGATTTGGCACATGTTTTACGCTGGATGCCCTTCCTAACGCAACCCTCCCCAATTTACCAATTTATCCGGGCTTGGGACCGGCACTAAGAGTGGCTGGGGATGGTTCCCTGACCGGGAATCGAACCCGGGTCGCAGCGGTGGGAGCGCTGCATCTTAACCACTAGACCACCAGGGGACCTATCAATTCTTATAATAATAATCATTAAAAATCAATTATTATTTATTATTATCTTTCTTTCTTTCTTTCTTTCTTTCTTTCTTTCTTTCTTAGTTATTGTATATTTTTCTTTCTTTCTTTCTTTCTTTCTTTCTTTCTTAGTTATTGTCTTTCTTTTTTTCTTTCTTAGTTTTTGTCTTTCTTTCTTTTCTTCTTTCTTCCTTTCTTTCTTTCTTTCTTTCTTTCTTTCTTTCTTTCTTTCTTTCTTTCTTTCTTTCTTTCTTTCTTAGTTATTCTTTTTTTTCTTTCTTTCTTTCTTTCTTTCATAGGTATTTTTTTTTCTTTCTTTCTTTCTTTCTTTCTTTCTTTCTTTCTTTCTTTCTTTCTTTCTTTCTTTCTTTCTTTCTTTCTTTCTTAGTTATTTTTTTTTTCTGTCTTTCTGTTTTTCTTTCTTTCTTTCTCTTCTTTCTCTGTTTACATGTGATTAAAGTTTATTGTGTATACACGTGGGTACATGCTGTAAGGAGACTAAGAGTTGTTAGTGAGCTCTGGGTTTTATGACGTCCTGTAGAGCGTCTGCTTGTTTTTACAAGGAACTTTGACTTCTTACTGCATTATACGCTTGTGGATTCGCTCTGCACACAATCAATGTGAGCAGTAAAACTACTTTTACACCGGTATACACAAGGACATGTAGACATGTATGTGGCGCTACACACACACACACACACACACACACACACACACACACACACACACACACACACACACACACACACACACACACACACACGTACGTGTATCTCTTTCAGCTTTTTCTGCTGTGAGAAGTTGCTCTAATTGTTTGAGATCCTTCCAGCACATGTCAACATCTGTGTAATATCACAACACATTCATTAGATCGTCTTTCTTTTTTTCTTTCTCTCTCTCTCTCTCTCTCTCTCTCTCTCTCTCTCTCTCTCTCTCTCTCTCTCTCTCTCTCTCTCTCTCTTTCTCTCTTTAATATTGGTATTCACCATTTAAAAATCCTTTTTTCACATTTTATTTAATTCCCATCATTTAATCTTCTAATCGATGAATATAAATTGGTTTATTTGGCTGTTGACACTGGATTGTGGTGAATCATTCGGACACTGGTTTAATGCAACGTCTACTAAAGACTGCTACATTCACTTCCAGCCTCATTTTCCAGTTTAATCCTGTTGGATTTTTGTAGGCTGATGCAGACTCGCTGTTGTGTTTATTTAGTCCATTTCCTGTCTCTTACACGTCTCACTCATAAAGTGCTTCCTAATGGGCTGACGAGTCGACTGATCCGTCAGAGCGGGAAAAGCAGGCAGGGTTTGTAAACACAAGTTCCAGAGGGTTTGTTGGAACCGAAGTTGTGAAAGCAGCTGAAGCCGACTCAAAGATCTGGACTGAGACCCACAAACACACTGAAATAGTTTTAATACTTTAATACTTTTGGGAGTTTAATACTTTTTGCAATTAAAGCTGGTGAATTTATTAGTAAGCATCTGATAAACAGCAGGTCTGCCCTGATCTCTAGTGAAGACTAATTATGTACTCGAGTGATGTAGATGTATTGGGTTCGCAAGTTTTTTCAACAACCCAGGAACTGTTTAGAGTAAAATCGATCCAGAATGGAGCGACGTTGATTTTTCTTGGCAATAAATCAAACTAAAAAAAATATTGCGACACCTGGTTTTTCCGGACATATGAGGTTCTTTCCCAAGCTGTTACCAAATCAATGGGGGCATGTGTTGCATGATTGCATGTGTTGAAGTGGTAGATCTTATGAGACCTGCTCTAAGCTCTGACCTCAACCCTACTAAAGACTTATAGGATTCATGTGAACACTGGCTGCACCCCAGGTCTCCTTACCTCACATCAGTACCTGACTTAGCTGAGTGAGCACAAATCTCCACCAATCTAGTGGAGCATCTTCCCAAAAGTGTGGCGGTTCTGGGAACTACATATAGAATGGGATGTTAAAAAAGCACATACTAATCTTATGCTCAAACTTTTGTCCATATAGTGTCCTTTTATCTATTTGTTAAATTCTTGCTAGTTTCCTGACCACTGATTTTGGTCAATATTAGGCCATTTTGGGGTTTGGTCCATTTGTTTTTGCAGTGTGTGTGTGTCATTTAAAATTGGATTCAGACCACGTCTACCTTGGGCATTCATCTGAATGGGGATGTAGGAGGTGGTAGATTAGTGGTTAATGCATTGGACTTTGGACCTGAAGGTTGTGAGTTTAAGTCCTCACCACAGCACTCCTTTTGTGCCTCTAAGCAAGGCCCTTAACCCCATAGCTGCGCAGGTGTATAAATGAGATAAATGTAAGTCACTCTGTATGAGGTCATCTGCCGAATGCCGTAAATGAAAATGAACACATAATTGGAGATTCAGTGACATGCACTGTATTCGATTCCTAGTCGGAGTTGCAGAATGGGATTTTCTCTCTAGCACATGTTACAAATTAGCCTCAGCTGCGCTGTTGTTGTTAGTATACGATCCAAGTATGGGCGATGTTCAACCAAACTGAGAGTCACACATTATGTGGGACAACATGAGATGGCTAGAATAGTGTGTACTTGTGTAAGAGAATGGACCGTCACCAGATGCACCAAAGGTCCCAAAAAACAAACAATCAAAAAACGTTTATTTCATCCATCCTGAACAGAGGGATATCGGCTGCCGCTGAAGCTCATGTCAGGCTTCTGCCCCGGCGAAAAACAACCTGAAACCTGAAAAATGAAAGCCACAGGTGTTTGCATGACAGATACATTTATTAGCAATAAATCAGAAGACCAAGAACTGAATTCAAATGCATGCTAGTCTGGTTTATCAAATGAATTTATTAAAAAAGAATGACATACAAACAAGCACGTGTGCTAATGCATATACACTTTATACATACACAGCTCCACAAATGTTACCAGCTGATCCGTTTGCAGTATTTGTGTCCCTGTGAAGATCCAAGAGTTGTACTCGGATAGCCATTACTTTCCAAATGGAAAGAATAAATCAGGCGCTTTTCCCCCCCTCTAAGGATGAAGTGTTCCGAATCTCGATCCTCCTCGCATTCGATCGCACAAGGAACGATGAACGAAGCGAGCTTTTATCACCAATACAAAACAAAAGCGAGGAAAGAAAGGGGAAAACATCAAAACCCTATCCTGCATATTCTCATCTTGGTGCGGTGATTTCTGGATACAGTCCAGTATCATAGACTGTACCGTATTTTTCAGACTATAAGCCGCTACTTTTTCCCCACGTTTTAAACCCTGTGGCTTAAACAACGACGCGGCTAATTAATCATTTTTTCCTGGGTTTTTTCCCAGTTTCACAAACTTCAAGCAAAAAAACTAAGCGACATAACATTAGACCAACAAAATTTCCGAACGGAAACGAAAAAACGCACCTCACCTGTGTTCTGAGCTGCACGGCTTCGGGAGAAAAAACTTCCAGCGGGTGATTTTTAAACGCACAACGATGCAAAAAGATAAACTCCCGAGAGAAATAGTTGTAAAAGAAAGGAGGAAGACAGTGAACAATGACTTTTTTGGTCGGCTACTGTTTAGATACAAGCCGCTGTAACTCGTTAAGTCTGGGTGAAGGGAGAGCTCGCTAACTCCAGTTACAACAGAAATCATATAAGCACAGACAGGTTTCCAAAACTCGTGCTTTTTTATTAATCTTGGCAACAGCGTTACGGGTTAGTCAAAGAAACTTAGAAATGAGCATCAGAAAATAATAAGGACATATTCCTCGGTCTTGCACACATGCAGTAATACCGGAAAAAATGCAGTGCCAGGCTATTCCCAAAATACCGCTATGCTTCTAAAGGAAGCGCAACATATTTCACCCGTTACACCGTGTGTAACGTGTCTTTCGTTAAAGCCTGTGTAAAGTTCATTAGTTTCAGTGTAGACACCTGCGGCTTATAGACAGGTGCGGCTTATTTATGTTAAAAATAAAAATATTTGTAAAATTCAGTGGGTGCGGCTTATATATGGGTGCGCTTTATAGTCCGGAAATGACGGTAATCATTTAGATTGCAAATATGATGGAAGTAAAACCCGAAATATCTTTTAGAGTCTTGCTGGTTATTTCTTTTGCATAAATCTAGCCAAAGAATCGATGAATATTGATGAATATAAAGGCTCAAAAGCTCTTTTACCAAAGGTGTGAATGAGGACGCCTCGATGCCCGGTTAAATGTGATTCGAAGATCACATCACAGTAAAGGATACAAACAAAGATATAATATTTGATTTCGATTTAATGACAAAAAAGGAAATACATATATTTATACATAATGTATGTATAAAAAGGATGTGATAAGGTGTTTGTGCACTTGTACCGCGTCACAAATGTGGATAGTGCACAAGATACGCCAAGAACTAAACTCGAGTTCAATCTTTTTGGATTTAAACAAACACTATTGCAAAAAGCTATCAAACATCGAAAAAAAAGGGTCATATGACAATTAACCTAAATCTACAATATTAAAGCACATCACATTAATATAATAGGGGTGTAGTTTTTCATCCTGAATGCCTGAGTGCTGCAAAAAATAAAAAGAAATGTGTGTGGATTATTGTGCATTTCAAAAATATCATATCTGGTCAATTCAACCTGTTTGGAACAACAAACTGCAACAGCATGTGCAAATGAATACCACCAAAAAAAATCCCTATTAATGAGTAATAATTTTTGATTATCGCTGCATATCATGTCTTCGTTACAGTTTTTTCACCTGAATCTATGTAACATACATTATATGGGTGCAGTTGCATGAACTTTTCCCTTTCCTTCAACTCCAAAACTGTTTCACAATCACAATGCTCCTGTGCATAAAGCCAGCTTCATGATCCTGAACCCATGTTTAAGTGCCCATCAGCTGTTTAATGTAAAAATCAAGATTAGACGGAATGACGCTGACAATTCTTGGCTAAAACAAGCCATAAACATTAAAATACAAATGCATTAGGACCCCTGAACTGTCCAGACATGAGGCTCTTTTCCAAATGGTTATCACAACAATGGAGGACCACGATTGAACAGGACGTCTCTGGATGCAATAGCATTTGATTTCCCCTTCACTTGAACTAGGAGACCCAAACCTGTTCCAGCATGATGATACCCCTGTGCACAAAGCACAGCTCCATGAAGATATGCTTTACATGGGGTGGAGGGGAAGATCTCCTGCTATAGAGCTCCAAACCTTTGGGAACTTGAGCAGAATGAGCACAAATCGCTATAAAATCAAGTGGAACATCTTCTCAGAAAACTGGCGCTTATTATAACAGCAAATGGGGACTAAGTGTGGAATGGGCATGTGGAAAGCACAAACTTTAGTCCAGAAAACCTTTTTTGTCCATATAGTGTACATTATTTGTATGATTTATTTTTCCCCACAACACGTTTGCTCGCTCTCAGATTTCACCAATTACTACTTCAGGGCCTGAGACTCTCACACTATCTACATGCTTCTTTTTGGCAGCGAATGCTCAGGGTCTAATCTAGAGTGTCTTGGTTGGAGAGAGTTGTTCAGAGAGTTTTTGTTGTATAAGCTTAACAAACGTGCACATATTGCAACTTTTCCCATTAAATAAATTCTGTAAATGGAACATTCACTGGTCCAATAGATCACCATTCTTGTTATTGCATTGCAAATGGCTTCAGATGAAGCTGTCATTTGGACACGTGGGGTTAAGCAGGGGGTGGTCCGTTTTCTAAAAGCTTGTGTTTAAAGATTTGTGCACGGGGTTCAGTGTGGTCTATAATATTGCTTCAGTCTGTGTTGTAGTTCCTGTCGTTTTTTGTAGCTGAAATTGGAAACAGAGTCCGTTTCCCTTTGTGTTCGTTCCCAGTGGTGGGCCAGTCATTAAGTTTGTTTTAAGGCCACACAGTTAGACAACAAAAAGGTGAAGACTCAAGTCTTCCATGAACTTCCTGATCCTTATTCTCCACTCACCCCTTTATAGCCCTAGAGGGAAGGGCATGGAGGAGGGCGATCAGGAGGAGGGGCTCGGCATGGAGGTGGCACCAGAGGGGGCAGAGGCAGCGGTCCTGTAGGTGAAGCTGGAGGAGAAGGAGAGGCAAAGAAAATCGAAGAGGACGACAAGGACCAGGCTGACGGAGGGGTGTATGAGGGAGGAGGCGTGATGGGTGGAGGCAGAGTGATGGAAAGAGGAGGGTGTGGGGATGGTGAGCTGCAGGGTGGAGGAGGAAGTTGACTCTGTGGAGGAGGAGAAGGAGGAGGAGGAGAAGTGGTGGTGCAGCTATGCTGGGGGGTGTAGATCGGGGTGTGGCGGTTGTACACTGGATAGTGTGGAGATGAGCTTGACTTCATACGGGTGATGTTCATACAGCGACCCTGTAGGAAAATAGACGGGTTTTAGAAGATTGTTTCGCAAAAGAACGACAACCACAAAGTTCACAGAACCCAAAAGATCTGAATGATCTAATGAAGTAAAGCCAAAAGTAATGAAATATGTAGCAGCAGTGAAACACATAGAAAACAAAACCTTTAACGCAACACGTATTTATTCACTCAGATATAAAAAAAATTCAAATTTTTTTATTACAAATCATCTGTTTTAGCGACGCGCCAAGTCTCAAAACCATCAAAAAAATCTGCATGGTGCACACATCCGCCAATTAATACCGTCCGTGTGGAAACATAGCAAAAGTTCCGTTTGGTGTTCTGATGATTTAAGCAATTTAAAACACCACAATTATGTTGAGTTCGGTTTCACTAATAAAAAAATAAACATACATTTGCATAAAGCAGCAATATTTGTTTATGCCCATGTTGATAAGAGTATTAAAAACTTGGCAAGCATTCATTTTAGGTACATTTAAAACATAAAAAATGTGCGATTAAATTAAATATTTTGTTCGATCGATGGACCTCATGCATTTAACGCCAAATTTAACAAACGCCCTTCATCCAGACAGACAATTATATCATTTATACAATAGAGTTAGGAATTAAAGGAATTCCCAAAGGCTACACAGTGGCAGCATGGAGATGCTGGGATTTGAACTCAAAACCTGATCGATGAGCTTCTTCCCATATCAAAAAATTCCTTCACACCTTAATTGTAATACAGCTGCAAAATTCTAAGTATAGTTTTTCTCAAATTGTATGTTACAGATGAAATATAAAAGTTGCAGAAGGAAAAATTCAATAAACATCTTTTTTGGCAAAGAAACCCCTGGCTGTGGGCTACTATCAGGATTTACGATCCAAAATCCTCTGATCCAAGTGACTTCACTCTTCACAACTAGACCAGTCCAGGAAGGTGAACCAACAGAAGCACACACACACTGAGATTTTGTTGTTTGCCTGAAGTTACGAGACTGTAAGGGTTTTGGAGCCGAGTCTCCTGCTGTGTTGCTGACACTAATTCCGCTGAAATCGTCAGACCTAATCTCGACTTTAATCACACAGAGAGGAAGAGAAGAGAAGTGGCTTGTCGTTTTCCCGAAAAACACTGAAGGCAAATTACAGAGTGTGGCTTCCTGGAAGCTAATGAAGTTGTTTATGGGAAGCACCGCGCGGAAGAGTGTTTACTCAATATCGCCTGCAGGTATTGCAGAATTCTTTGCATCACGACTACTTTTCTCCTGTGCTCCTCGCTTTTATTCGTTTTGAGCCTCTTTTCAATTGTTCCAACCTTCAGGCCAAGGATTTTCTCTCTGGCTCTCAATCGCACACACAATTTCCCTTCATACTGTTTCTAAATTCTGGTTCATTTTGTTAGATGTATAATATTGAATAACCTTTTCTCAGTTTTTATTTTTCAGTCTCAGTGTGTATCCAGATGAGAAACTCACCTTCAAAATGAGACTTTTATAATGAACTAAAGTAATCCTTAATCGTAAAATGGAGAAAACCGCGGAGGCTAAAGACCCAGGAAGTGGCACTAAACATAGCGAGAATCCTAAGCAGTAAGGGATCATGGTTTATGCTGTATGACATGAATGCATGGTAAGACTTTGCGGAGAGACAAAGCAGTGTATACGCAGACAAAGTAATCAATGAGCTAACACAGAACAGGTGAACACCCTCAGGTAGCGAAGACATGGCATGGGCAGAGACTAAACTAGAACAGAAACAAACAGAAATGGAAATCCAAACTAAACAAAAGCATATTTTAGGAAGCGAAACAAAATGAGATGGAAGCAGCCCTCATATCATACACAACTGATATTTAATCATGTAAATATATTTATTAATAAATATGTTATTACACAAAAGCATATTAAAGACGTGCATATATTTTGGAACAGAAATCATCAGGGTAAATTAATTAATATCAATGAAATTAATATCATTATCCTGAAGACAGGGTATGGGAGCCATTATCTCGATAGATAGATAGATAGATAGATAGATAGATAGATAGATAGATAGATAGATAGATAGATAGATAGATAGATAGATAGATAGATAGATAGATAGATAGATAGATAGATAGATAGATAATATATTCAAATAATATAATTTGAATAAAAAAATTTTAATTACATTTTTACATTTCTATATAATAAACATTATATTAAAAATTATAATAAAAAATATATAATAATAATAATAATAATAATTATATATATATATATATATATATATATATATATATATATATATATATATATATATATATATATAAAATATATAAAATAAATAAATAATAAATAAATATTTCTTTTATTTGTAATTTTTTTTCTATACATTTTTTTATTAACAAAATACAGTTATATAAATGTATATGTGTGTGTGTGTGTGTGTGTGTGTGTGTGTGTGTGTGTGTGTGTGTGTGTGTGTGTGTGTATATATATATATATATATATATATATATATATATATATATATATATATATATATAAATTCCCTTCATGAAAGGTTGAAGTAAAATACGAAGTCGGCCATATGGATGCGTTCACGGGCAGCATTCTTCCCAAAAATCTGATGATAAACTCCCTACCGTCCAGAACCCCGGAACGGGCCCAGCTGCTTTGTGTAAACCGACCGAGATACACAACCGCACGCTGATGTTCAGAATCTGGGTCAACGATTTATATTAAGGATCACTCGTTTTTGTAGAGTCTAAATAAAGTGTTCATATCGAGCCAATTTTTGTCATTTCTAGGCATTTCTTTGGAGCTAACAAGCAGGGGGGGGGGGGGGGGTGTGCATTAGCTATGCCACACAGCTGAATCTTTTCCTCAGAGGGCAGAAAAACACATTAGACTACACAGATTGCTGAAGCCTGGACCTGTGGAATGGTTTTCATGGCTTCAATGAAGCACTTAAACTTGGTGCACTTGATGTTTTGGCAGAAATCCAAATGCCAACACAGAACACATGCCTCACAGCACATCTGTTTAAGTGTGTGTGTGTGTGTGTGTGTGTGTGTGTGTGTGTGTGTGTGTGTGTGTGTGTGTGTGTGTGTGTGTGTGTGTGTGTGTTTAACAGCCCACAGCTGTTTCCAGTCTTGATCTACAAACCTGTTTCATAATTTAACCTCTGAAACTCCAAGGGAGCAACAGACCATCATTGCTCATTCAAAGGAACTCACCCTGGAGCATACAAGGCATTAACCTATAGGGCTGATGGGTAGTAGAGAAGCACATGTTGTGTTTAAGGAATAAAACACATACACATGCTGTTATGGGAGGTGGTGTGATGTGGCCCAACATAAAGTCGGGATCGTGTTACCACCTCATGGTTAACTGGTTTTCCTGTAACAGTATGTCCTTAAGTTTTATTCCTCTTATACTTCAACATTGTGGCAAACTACAATCTTATATCCATTTATAGCAGGTACATTAATGTTATTGAACATACTTGAACAGCGCTTGAGCAAAAGTTTTTTTTATTGTTTTTACCATAAAAGCTGTTTTTTTTTTTTTTACAATCATTTAATCCACACCTGCTGTCTACTTGATTATCGAAAGCACTATGGAACAACTTTAAAAACTCCACCCATCTCAAGTTCATTCAATATGCTATATTAAAGTCTTTTGGCCTCAATGCCTTGTTACCCTACAGCTACATTTCTAAACCCTGAAAGGGGCACTCAAGCATGGAGTCCAACGCAAATAAGAGCATGAACTTTCAGCAGAGTGGCTTAGTAACAGAAAAATGGCACCGGCCGAGCTTACAGAAGCCAACCATGACTCATAGCACAGCTCGATCTCGGGGCAGGATATGAAACCGAGCACTGGATCTCGAGAGAAAATGTGCATTTTGTAATAACAATGACTGCTCTCCCAGTGCACAGCTAGAAGGGTGTGTTTCATTGTGCAAACTGCACCCTGGTGCACTGATTAGCACTAAATCCTGATCTCCTTCTTTTTTTGGGGGGAAGGAACCATTCCTGTTTATCAGGAATCACTTCATTTTATATTATTGATTCATATAATTGAGCTCTGGTTTCCCAAGTTATGTAAAATATTTCAATTATAAATACGAAATCAGTCTTTGTTTCTTTCGGTACGATGCCATCTATATACCTGAAGCGATCTCTAACTGAGGTTGCCCAACGTTACCGTGGGTATTTTCACGTGATGCCGGATCACATGTTCTGCAACGCCATTCTATACAAGTACAAAAGTGGAAACTGATGCGTGTGTTTCAACTGAAGCTGAAGATCGTGATTGCCTCTTTATCTGCCTGCCAACCAAAGCTGAAACACATATTCCCACAAATGAACCATGTCTTCAATGGCTGACTAATATTTTCTAGTTTGTATGTTGGCCTGGGCTGAGAGGTTTGGCATTGGACATTCCATTGAGCGTTATTTTTATTCCTCTTGTTTTCAAATAAGAATTGATGGATTGCAAAAACAAGTACTTGCCCTGAAATTCATGGCTTACATATATTACCTCCCTTAGAGCCTTACACAAGATGTTTTTTGTTCAGTCGTTTGAAGCCGAAAAATAATACTTATAGCTTTTTACAACGTAATAAATTAGACATTTTTAATAGTGTTATCCAGAAAAGAAATGAAAACTTCAAGCAGGCAAGACAGAAAGAAAAAGCAACAAAATGTTACCACAAAAAACATATCAGTGGATAAAATGTCTTTGTAATAACAGCAACAAAATATATAGCATGTTCAACCCTTCCATTTTAATAGCCCAAGACACCTGAATCCAGCTGCCACACATCACATCCAGTGAAAAAACGCTATCAGCCCTCTCACATATACTTGAGCTCACAGATGCCCCGCCCTTACATTTACTAGTTGCTTACAAAGTTGGGGTTTGCAAATGGTGTACATTCAATCAAAAGGAAACAAGTTCTGAAGTAAATGTATGTTTATTCGTGCCCATTTCCTTTCCTTACCAATTGGAAATTAGTTCCAACAATTTCTTAATGTGTAATGTGTCTATTTTCCTATATGTTTTGATCCTGATATATATCAGTTTAAAATACTCCACCCATTAAGATCTGTTCCTTATGAATAAATGTCTTTTTCCAGTGAACATTACAAAAATGAAATACGAAACGTACTTGGATGAGTCTTTTTTTGGGCAGGCATATCGGTGATATGATTGTGCCTCTCATGTGCTAATAAACCAGTATCCGGCTGTATTTTTAGATTTTGACTACCAATCCGGGTGCATTAGCCGAACATTATAAATGTAAATGTAAACAGAACCTATACCACCCACATAGAAAATGTCTTTTTCAACAATAGCGTGTACACTATAGAGAATGTGTCGTGCAAGCTCTGTGCATTGGTAATCCCTCTGAGCGATCCTGTAATACGCATGTGAGTGTTTTCTGTGTCAGGGGGGAATCTGGTATCAATTTCCTCTAGAGCTGTAGGATGTTGCTGAGCTCTTCTACTTTCATCCGGCCCTACAAATCCTTAATGAAGCCAAGACTTATGGATGTGACTGACAGCTTTATGAAGCAAAAAAAAGCCAGAATGATCAGATGAACCACCTATGAAAAAACCTTTGACTATTCTGTCTCAAAAAATTTAAATCTTACAATAACTACAATATTGTTTATGGTTTCTGTTGCCACTCTTATACTCTTAAGTAGGACCTTTACTGCCAAAGAGAAGTGTGTACATTGCTTCTGTATGTAATTATATATAGTGTTTTCTTTCAGGGTAGGGTTTAATGAATGAGTGGTAGATAGAACTACTAATGGGGCTAACTGGTGATATTCTACCAATGTGCGTTAAGAAAGAGCAAACGTGAAGTTCTGTTTGAATCTGGGCAAATCTACCACAGAGACGTTTGACGTGACATACGTTGGACATACTGCGATGCTGCAACGAGTCGCTCGAGGTGTTTTGAATGGCACACACGTTTGAAGAGTGGAAGAATGTCGCTGGAAGACGGCGAGAGTTTAGGAAGACCTTCAACGAGCTCAACTGGCAAAAATGTCGAAACCATTCGGCAACTTGCGCATGATGATGTCGGAGAACAATCCCCACAATCTCACTCGTCAGATTTGGCTCCTGCAGACTTCACCCGCAAAGGTGACGAATTGCAGAAAGCGCTTGACACACTTTGAAAAGTGTGTAAATACTGTACTTTCTTGTAAACAGAGCTGGAAACGGTTTGATACCACTTCTTAGTTTGATATGTTACTATCAAGGCTTTGCTCAAATATCAAAAGAATCCAATTGATGTGAAATTGCACGAAATCATCTCCTACTTTGGTTCAAATAAATACTCACAAACATTTATCGGTTTGTATATTGTAAATGGAGGCATCTCTTTGCATACAAGGTATAGCTGTATAGCTTGTAAGGTGTGCCAAAAGGCTCTGTTCTAGGGCCAATACTTTTTCTGTACACTATATGTGCTACATCTGTTCTGGTGGTGAACAACATATGGGTTTTTTACTGTTCATACTAAGGAATGATTGCGAGACATTGCGAGACAGTTAGGAACACTATGATGCGAACTGTGGCGTCACTGCGGCAATACTTTCTGTGCATCAGATCACAAATATCAGTAACTCAGGTCTTTATTCGTTTTCAGTTCTTACCTTGTCTCCTGGTTGTGGTCTCATGATGGACACTCTGTCATAGCCTTTCTTTAGGAGTACCCACAGGGCGTCCAGTTTACCCTGAATAAATAAAAATACACAACATTAGACCAGACTGCAGGAACTGGATCCATCTTACATTTTACCTGTAAGGTACGTTTTTAGCCAGGCATTATTTCTAGGCATACATTTATAAATCTAAATACTGTCCCATTATTTTCACCAAATGTAAAGCCAAACAAACAAAGACCTACTAAAGCATTGTAGTAAAATTTGAACTTCGTATCAGCTTACCATGTTCTAAAGTGAAACCTATAATAGTAATATATACTAAATACTAAACTACTGTACTGGCTAAACCTGTTAACCTGAGAATGATGGCAAATACTCAAACCCTCCAAATCATCGATATTTAAGTCAACACTAATATAGCACTAAAAGACAGAAAAGAAAGAAAATTGGAGAAAAATTATGAGACAGGAAAAGAACACCAAGTTATTACTAGGCATTTGGAAAAAAAAAATCCTTTTTATATACTTCTGCATTGTTTCACAGAGCCCCAGGATTCTGGCTCTGCTGCCTCACTCGCCTGAAAGTTACAACTCAGTGTGTCTGCTCTCCATTACAGACCCCCACCAACTGGCAACATGCATATGGAACAAGCAGCTCCATGCCCAGGACGAATTCCCTCTGCTATATGTGCAGCTTAAGCCATGCAGGTGAAAGGTTTCAGTGCAGTCATGATAAAGCGATCGGTTAACAAATCAGCTGAGTCGTTGCATGACGTCTTGCAGATCTTAAATGACCTTGTGGAAAAATCCCAGCTGTTTCACGTGATCATGTTGTTCCACATATGAGTAATGAGGGATTGTCCTTGAATGTCCATGAAAATAACACGTGAACTCAAGAAAATGTGACATCATGTGAATAATATGTGAAAAATAAAATCGCCTGACTTGTGTGTGAAAATATACAAAGCATGTTTTTGGAAGAAAAAAAAAAAGCACTATAAAAATAACAAATGTAACGAATGAAAAAAAACAAACGATTTGTGCAAATAAAACACGTGACAATTAAAAGCACACGGACGGTTTGTTAAATTGTAAATTTCACACATGAATCATAAGAAGTTTATGTGAACTTTTTTTTTTTTTCACTCGTAAACAAAAGAAATCCAAAATCGTGGCGACTGCTTCGCTTGAGCGGCCATCTTTTCCCAAATATTTACACTGTGTATCCTATCAGCATTGTTGTGTATGATTTCTTCACATCTTTCACAAACAGAGGACGAAGGGTCGAATGTCAAAAACGGAAAAAAAAAACCAACCGCTGGAAGAAAAGCATTGCAGCCAAAAAAATGCATGCAGGATCCAAACCCGACCACACACACACACACACTGAGTCAAGTGTATTTCAACAAGCTTAGTTATTATAACGTATTATACACCATACAAATGAGACCTTCTGACCATCACACCCAAAGATTTGGAAGAGTTTATTGGTCTTTAGGAAAAACTTTATGATCTGGGCTACTGGTCCCTGTATCCTGGTCAAAGTCAGTCCATGTTCACACAACAAAAAACGATCCCCAAACCAGCCTGAGACATGGCTTTGGGATGTGAAGTATGTGAAGTATATAGAGAAGCTGGAGGACACTTTAGATCAGGGGTGTCAATGAAATCTTTTCCACAAAGGGTCAGTGTGGGTGCAGGTTTTCATTCCAGCAAGTCCACACCAAATTTTACCTGTCTACCTGTGGCCCTTGATTATTTGGAATGAAAACCTGTACCCACACTGGCCCTTTATGGAAAAGATTGGACACTCATGCTTTAGATGTTGGATTTCAGTTCAAATCTCTGCATCACTAAGCTGCCACTGGTGGCATTGTAAGCGATGCCCTTCACCCTCGATAATGAGTGTTCTAGAAAAAAAGATCTGTCTAGAATGTGCTCACCTTGATTGGAGAATACCATTTGCGAGGGCTTGGGGATTTGTACATGCCGTTGTTCAGGACCCGCATCTGTGGAGCTTCAAACTCTTGTTCTGGCATCTTCACCCTTGCGTTCTTCGCCTTTTCCAGTTTAGCGCCCTCTTCAGTCGATCCCCTCTCGCCCCAGCGCACCTGGACAAGAAAAGAATAAAGGAAGACTTCATTATGTAACAGTTTCTGCTTGCCATTACTGTGGCCTTCATATGTACTAATATTTTCTTTGCAGATCTTTTATGTCTGTCTAGTTGAATGTTATACTGGTTAGGCCATGAGGTTGCTCCCAAAACTATGTACACGCTTGAGTCCATTCTTTCCAGTGTATTATATTATCCTTACCTCCATCCTTTTAATCCCCCCAACTCCACGCCCTCCATAGTAGGAAGCATCTACTGTTGGCCACTTCTTCTTTAGTGCTCCATCATCTTCCTCGTCCTTCAAGAAATAAATGACCAGTCAACAAACAAGACTTGTTTGTGCAAAAGATGCCAGAATGGGATTTAATGGCGCACAGTTCATGTTTTTCTGGGTTGTTCCTTAGCATGCTGCCAGAAACGAGGTGTGACTTTTTCTGTTTGACATTTTCATTTGTTAGCTCTTTATTCCGAGGCCGGGCCACACGGCTTGCTGCTCTCCCTCCCTGACGCAGTAAACGCAATTCGATGTGACTTGCCTAAGTCATGACTTCATCTTTTCCACAGTTAAACAAAGCTTCATTCCTCCATTCGTGCCTCATTTGAAATTCCTCTTCTTGTTTTTAACCCTTTCCTCCATGCTCCACCCAACCCCCCCCCCCCCCCCCCCCCCCCCCACACACACACACACACACACACACACACACACCACCAATCTGCACATTCGATTCACTTCTGCTTTATTTCTGTAGCACTTTTAACGACGGACATTGTCCAGAAGCAGCTTCACAGAAATAAAAAGTTTATACAATTTATATTTGTTTGTTAGTGCCTATATGATTATCCCTAATGGCGACAGTGGCAAAGAAAAACTCCCTTAGATGGTATGAGGAAGAAACCTTGAGAGGAACCAGACATTATTACACACTTCACATAGATGCATTTTGGATAATTATCTTCAGCAGTCCTTATTAAAAAACATTTGTCATAATTTTTTCTCTTTTTGGTATTTCTTGATGCAAATTTCTTACATTCCCAAATCCAATTCCAATCCAATTAATGGTTTGGCCCACACTCAGATCAGATCAGTCAAATCTGACCAAACTTGGGTATTTAGATTTGAGTGTTAGGGTATACCGTGTTGAGTTTATATCTGCAAATGTTGCCTTTAGTCATTAAATCCATTAAAAATGACTTTCAGTATTTTAGAAACAAGTCGTGTGAGAGATCAACTTGCTCCAAATTATATATTTCGAACGCACGATTTCTGAACCTCTACCAGTTTGACCGTACCTCGCTGCATAGCGTCACTTTAATAGGACTGCCTAAGTTTAGGAGGAATTCGCAAATCCTTTCCAGTTGTTTGAAATGCGTAGTGTTCTAGGAGAAATCAGTCGTTTTTTCGAAACGCCACTCTGCATTATTCTCTTCCGAAATGTGATTAAAACCCGCCTCGAATATTAAGTGTAGTATTTACTTTTTATGGTATTTGGCAGACGCCCCTCACCCAGGGCGATTTATCTCATTCATACAAATGAGCAGTTCAGGGTTCAGAGCTTTGCTCAGGGTCCCAGGAGTGATTTTGGTGTGGCTGGAATTCACACTCATGACCTCCAATGCCTTAACAACAAAGATACCACCCTCCCTATCACCAGTCAGATCCTAAGGATGTGTGGGCAGGGGTAGCCCATTGGTTTAGATGTTGGACTTCAGCTCAGAAGGTAATGAATTTAAATCCCACCATGACTAAGTTTCCACTGCTGGGCCATTAAGTGGAGCACTTGAGTCCGGCCCTCAACCCTGAACTGCTAAGGTGTATAATTGAGCTAATTGTAATTCGCTCTGGATAAGGGTATTTAGCAAAACGCAGAAGATGTAAATGTAGCCTTGTATAATCAAAATGATCCTATTGCCTTATTTTTAGCCAAGGAAGCTCTTGCGATTGATAAGGAACACATTAAATAATGTGATGTTATGTTACAGGATAATCAAAGGGTGATCTCTAGTGACACATTGTGATTACTGTTACCGCCTGGAGGTTATTCTCCTTTCGCTGCACTCCTAGCATACCCTTGATGTGTTTTTATTTCTCTTATACCCGTCATTTCCAATATCCACAATGTCTTCACTCTCTTGTAAATCTAATAAAAATAAATATAATTTTCATTCAGAATTTCATCACATCATCGTCATTGTAGCAAGAAACCTGAAATCGTAAAGTCTTGTGTAATGAAGAATTTTACTGTGGTGGAAAACCTCCTTTAATCGAAGATTAATTCAATAATGTCTCCTTTTACAAAGTTTCATCGTCCCAACAATGTTAAATCAAACATTTTGTGTATTATTTGTTTTTTTATTGGGGTTATCAGACATATACAGGGTACACAAGTTCCTGAGAATCAGTGACTAATCCATTAGTAGTAGACAAAGGATTAAACACTCGCCAGCGTTCTCTATAAACACAGGCTGATGTCAGGGACTTACCGAGCTGTCCTCTTTGGGAGGGGGTGGAGGTTCATGGATGATCTGGAGACACAGAGAAGGTGAGGAGGAGAGAAAATAAACAGAATGGGTAAGAGCTGAGAGAGATAAACAGCCTCACGTGAATCTTGTTGCACTGCCGTGTCAGGCCATGTGTTTTCCCCCGAAGGCAAAACACATTTTATTTCACATTTTTTTGCACCAACATGTCAAAAGTAATGTGTTCATTATGTGCCAGAAAAACCGGACTGCAAAAAACACATGGCCAAATAATTCTTTTCCTCATGGTGAATTTTTTTGGGGATATTTACAAGCAAGTTGGAGTAACCCAAAAATGTGCAAGCCAGATCCGTGAACCTGGTGAGGGAAAGGGGGTGGGAGTAAAACCAGAGATGAGGATGGGGTTAAACTCTTCTGCATGTGAGCTCTGTTGTTGAGTAAATCACATGATACCTGTGTGGATCTACCGACCAATCTGCTTTTGTTTTGGATTGGATTGTTTTGGAGGATTTTTTTGGAGGGTTTCAGAGAATCATATTTGAGTAATGGTTCATAGAATCAGTCGACTTTTTCAAAAACATGTTATGGTGATATAAGCAGGTCTGCCCTGTTGTTTTTCTTTCCACTAAGTTTTGAAGACGAAGCTATTTTGACTAATTGACATATTTACTTGACAAACACTGGGTTTCTTGTGGACATTCAGGACTCAATTTCAAAGCTTCGAATGCTTTCTTTTACATATTGTCTCCTGAGTTGCACAGTTACAAGTATGCCAGCTGGTGCTTGCCAATGAAATAAATATCCATGAATGTAAAAATGGGCTAAGAAATATTTTCCTTCTGAACCTCCCAAAAGCTAAAACACAACTTTCCGAAAGAGTGCTCGGCAAATCTGGTTCGGATCTTTAAAACAAAAGGAAAAGTTTCTAGTAACAGAAAAATGCTTTAAAAGAAAACACAAAGATTACACAAAGAAAGTAGAGATGAGCTTCTGTAAAATGTGCAGTGGAGATCAGTGTGTAACAAGGAATGTGTTTTGCTGGTTCGAAAGCAGCTTTGAGAATTCGACATGTGGCTTTTTTTCCTTTTTCTTTTTTGCTTCTATGGCCTTGCATGAACTTTGCTAAAAAAAAAAAACAATTTCCAAGTCGCTCCACCATGGGACCGAGCACTCGCTCTGCACTTCTTATCTTTCCAAACATGCATTCCAAACTTGTGTTACCTCAGTTTCAGATATTAAATAAACAAATATCAGACGATCTGAAAAGATTCAGATTGAGATTTTAAGTGTAGACAATTTTCAAGTTATGCATTTGGATTTCCTTTGTTTTTCTTACTCCTGAAATGGCAAAAGCAGATCCACTTTCTCGATCACTTTGACCTTAATGACCATGACTATTCGGAGGTTAAAAGGAATCCATAAAACACCAGGAATAGTTGCACCCTAGTCCTTGTGTGAGACTTAATAACCCGTTTAACGGTAAAAAGGCATGAAAATCAGTTTCACTTCACTTCACAGAAATTCAGTTTAGCAGAATTAGGGCCTTGTGCCATGTCAAGACCAAAACAAACCTGGAGTAAATTACTTAACTTTGGCACAAACATCATTCAAAGGCATAATGTGCCCATGACCAACCGCTCTCCTTTTAATGCTAGAACCTTGCCTTTCTTGTGGTTCCATGGTGTAACTAAACTAGCCATATAATATTTAATGTACTCTTGACCTCAATAATTGAACTTTCTTGATGAAATCCTGTGTAGATCTCCCATAGATACGCAGTTGTTTGGCAGGGCTTGGAGGGTACCATGAGGGCAAATGTCCCTCTTTTTAATGTCATCAGCTTCTGCACTGTAAATGTTGTAGGATTGTGAGTAATAATCAAATTGGATTAATTCATTCATTCAATCATTTATCTGTTTTCCATCTGCAAGCTCCTTTTAGCATTTTCCCAGACATTGTCGAGGCAAAAACCATTACGCAGGTCTGCCCTGTGATCTCCGTTCATTGGGACATACCTGAAATAGCTTTGTCTACTGTAAACGAATTAGGCATTAAAAGTTTCTTAAATACAGTTACCAGTGGCCTAACAACTGAACAATGTTAATACGTACTTTTAAAAATAATGCCATGATTGAAATGAAGATGTAGTACCATGGCTTCCCACTTTGAGTCTCGGTTATTTTTGGTGATAACAACGTGTACTTGTGCTTGTTTTAGTTTTTGTTTTGCAAAATCTCCTTCCCAGTTTCTGGATCCTTGGATTCAATGGATCGATTAGACTTGTCTTGCATCGCCTGGCTGCACTCTGACCCTAACAAAATCACATGATGAGGATACTGTACTTGTCACCGCTTCTGCACATTAAACAGAGGGATATTGATGCATAAACAAGAATCAAGTAAATATTATTTTACGGACCAATTTACCATTTGCATCTATTTCCCTAGTTTGGCTTTGGGTGCTCTAGTCTTAAAACAGCCAATGACTCAATGCCCTCCTTGTCGACCAAACGTATGCTTTAAGGCATCAACAAATCAGAGTCTCTGGTGAGAAAGCAGTGTCTGGCGTAAACAAGTGTATTTAGCAAAGAAGAAGACTACAATCAAGACTCCATACCACGGTGCAGCAAAGAGGCCAGAACCACCAGAGAAGAGCCAACACCAGCAGCAGCATCAAAATCAGCAAAGCTATCGCCAGGATGGTACCATCAGACTGGAAAGACAAAAGGTGGACATGTATGTCAAGGGGGTGTAGACTAGAAAGTTGAGAAACAATGGTTTGAGTGAAATGAAACGAGAGATGACGCAGGATTATTCAAAATATCATTAAATTGCTATGGAATGGTTATTAGACCAGTGACTGAACAGAGCTTATAGGCTCTAGTTCCAAAATTCCTGATGATTTCCCTCAGGTATTGGTTTATAAACCATATTTAAAATGAAATCTTTATTGCCGTATTAACAAATGAACCATAATGTTAATAAGTCATTTAATTTATTGCGAATTGTTTAGATGCTAACTTCATTTCAATCTGTCTGTGCACTTCTACTATAAGAAAAAAAGGAAGGTATACACTGAAATTCCTTCTTCGCATATCCCAGTGATGTTAGGAAGCTGGGGTCAGAGTGCAGAGTACCAAAGCTACAGAACTCCTGGAGCACTGAGAGTTAAGGGCCTTGCTCAGGGGCCCAATTGCGGCAGCTTGGCTATACCAGGGTTTGAACCCCCCCAACCTTCTGATCACAAACCCAAAACTTTAACCACTAAGCTTCCTCTTCCTATAATAATTGAGACAATAATGTTAAACCCAAACCCACCCTCACCTGTATTCGCACAGATTTGTGTGAAAATGACTTACGCAGCTCACAGTGGTGATAGTCACAGAGCTGGAGATGAAGCTGAGGCCTTCGTTCATGCTCACGTAAAGAGAAGCCGCCCTACAATAACACACGCACACATGCCCACCCACACACACACACACACACAAGTATTACTCCTGAAATTCATTTGCTTCGGTGATAATCAGAGCATGTTGCATTTAACTTTCCCTTTTGTTGATTTTGTAGGAAATGACTTACGTTCCTTCTTCTCTAAGTACCGGTGCAGGACAGAGCAGGTATGTGTCCTCCACTACCAATGGCTTTACCACTGGAAAATAAGAGTAGCAGGATTGTTTAGAGCTTGGATTAAATAAGACTAACAATAGAAATTGCTCATATGGACCCTTTAGTCTTGATGACACTGATTGTTTCGTCATCGAAACCACATTGAATTGTTGTGCAGCTATCGGCTAAATAACCACAATGAAAGAAAAAAAAACCTGACTTTTATAGCCCACGACTTGACTGTTTATTCCGTAGCCTGTCTCCCCATCTGAATGATCAGGCTGAAAACAGAGCTCCAGAAAACTAAATTCAAAGAGGAGGAACCGTCTCACTTTCTCCAGTGTTGTCACTTTCTCCTGTATTGTTGAAAGATTTATGATCAAACTCTTGATGTCACCCAAATGAGGATGGGTTCCCCTTTTGAGTCTGGTTCCTCTCAAGGTTTCTTCCTCATAACATCTAAGGAAGTTTTTCCTCGCCACAGTTGCCATGGCTGCTCATCAGGGATAAATGCACACCATTCACCTTGACTGTTGATTTCTGTAAAGCTGCTTCGCGACAGTGTCTGTTGTGAAAAGCGCAATACAAATAAACTTGACTTGACTTGACTTTCTGAGGTACACTGAACCAAAGGATCACAAGGGCCAAGACAAACCGTGTGAGATATTCGACATGTGATGTGATGTGATGTGATATCGGGGGTCCGAGTGTCACGTGCTAAAACAGTTTGTATTAATGCAGATTGTACTGCAAGCTGGTTTCAAGAAGATTTGATCATACCATTCTCTCACTTTGATGCACAGCCAGAAAGATTTGGCACCAATTTTTAAACTGTTTTTAATTCGTATGAAATTTAAGGTTATAATTAATGTACTACAACTTTAAATAAGATCTGGAGATAATACTGCGAAAACAGTAATAAGATGCACTGTGTAATCTGCCGTGGCTAATGCTAATAGGAACCAAAGAAAGGCGTTGTCACATCAGTAGCTGCCTCATATGTATCATTATTGTACTGTATCGTTGACTGTGCATTGAGATGCGAGTCGCATCGACCTCAGTTATGGAGACCCCCCCTCATATTCATAATTGTGCTTACACACAACATTAGCATGATTAGCATAATTGCACATGCATAATCACAAAGGTAAATGTTTTCACATAAGGATTTTACTCTGTACCACAATTCTTCATTTTAGCCCTATTCTTATTTCTTGACTTTTACCCAAGGATGCCACTGTGAAGATTGAGATCACATTAGTGGTTTTTATAAGTGTATCATGTCTATTATCAGACATCTGAGATGAAAGTACATCTAAAAAAAAGCTTCCTCTCACCTACATACCTTTTGCCCTATTTTAAGTATTGGTACTTCCTTAAATATGACATGTCTCACATGCTTTGATCTCATCTCTCTCAACAATGTCTGCTGATCGCCTGACCCTCGCCTGTTCTACAGTATCGGCCGTAATATTAAGTAAATCCTTCTTATCCAGCATCAGCATCCTTCTTCTTGATCTACACTTTTAATCCAACGATTAAGTTTCTACCCAATACTATTGATTTATTTATCTTAGCATAATTACCACAGAAATAGACATTAGGATTCAACTTACTCCTGGTGAGGGTGTCATTAATTCTGAAACTGCACAAGACTTTTTCCACATTCCTGGCATGAAGGAAGCCGTTCCCCCTCACCACAACCTGAAATGACTCTGTGAATGAGAGTAGAAGGTGACAGGGAAAACAAAATGTGTCTTTCAATCGTTTTTATAAGAATAGAAACAAATTGGATGATTAATGTTGTTTGTGTGTGGAGGAGAAGAGCAAGCTCTTAGAAGCTGATACAGTAGGAAGGTTATTAAATAAGTATGCTAATGTGCTACTGAATCTGTTCCTCTAAAGGTGACTTCATTATACCATTTCAGGAAGTTTTTCCTTGGCACTGTTGCCACTGACTCTCTCATTAGGGATTAAGTTACAGGGAATAATTTATGATGCGAAAACGCATATATCTAATCTATTACATTTTGAAAAGCTGATTTGGGACAATGTCCATTGTCAAAAGCACTATATAAATCAAATTGAAATGAACTGAACTTCTTTCCTGAGAATGTGCCAACATGATTCCTGCCTTAATGGACCTCTATAGATGTATTTCCATTTGATATAAAAGCCGTTAGTCATTCAAAAGCAGTAATAATTCGTAACTGAATATTATCTAAATGATTGTAGTTGTAAATGAAGCCTAAAAACGAATACATTTGTTGAAATACATAATTGTGCTCTGTCACCCACCTCCTCAAGTGGACAAGCCTGGATTTAAGTTACCCGAGACTTGCCTGTGTGTTGGCTTTTAGTCCAAATTTCCAGCATACTTTAAGGTTAGAAGCACTAGTACGATCCTCTGAAACCTCACCATGCTAACCAATGTGGTTAAGAAAAACGTGTCTTTTTCACCAGAGACTTCGAAAAGCACTTTGTGGTGAGCTGCATTTGTAGTTCCCCCTGACGATGTAGCGTGTTCGACATAACCAAAGCCAAACAACACAAACCCTGGAATAGGGTGTAATTTGCAAAGAATTATCAAACAGGAGTGATAACAGCTGCTCTCCATAATGCTAACTATACAAATCTATTTGAGGAATATAAATCAAACAGCATTTTTTTGGTTCTGGTTTAGTTTCTTATCTCGGCCCAAAAAGCTCTATAAAGCCATCTCAGCTCACTCCATCCAGTTGTGTTTAATAGGAAATTATCAAATTTGTTTTGCTCCGCCCACAAGCCTGTTGCTGGTTCACCACTCTTCCTTATAGCACTTTTGATAGATTCTGACCACTGCAAACCAGGAACATCCCACAAGAGCAGCAGTTTTGGAGATGCTCTGACCCAGTCGTCTAGACATCACATTTATCAAACTCGCTCAAATCCTTACACTCGCCCATTTTTCCTGCTTCCAACATGTCAAATCTGAGGACAAAATGTTCACTTGCTGCTTCATATATCCCACATGCTAACAGGTGCCATGATAAAGAGATAATCAGTGTTATTTATTTTAACGGTCATTATGTTATAATTGTCATAATTTTATGCCTGATTGGTGTCAATTGTGATTACATTTAACTGTAACACATATTTTGTGTGCTATGCAATTTGAAAGGAGTTACAAATGGATAATGGAGAGACACATTGCAATCGAAGGACTCATAGATAGACAGACAGACAGACAGACAGACAGACAGACAGACAGACAGACAGACAGACAGACAGACAGACAGACAGACAGATAGATAGATAGATAGATAGATAGATAGATAGATAGATAGATAGATAGATAGATAGATAGATAGATAGATAGATAGATAAATCACTTGCTAACAAAACCCCGCTCACCTCCTGCACAGATACTGGACGGTTCTGCCGCAAGGATCTCAATACAGGATCTTCTCAAGATCTGATGAAATACAGAGAAAAGTAATGTATGAGTGGATTGTGAACTATTAAGCATCTTTGATGGCTAACTTTAGCTCCTTTTAGATACCTGGTTATCAATTTACACACTCTTCCGAAACCAACTTCATTTTGTTTTAATTGCGTATTGAAATCGTTACATGTTCATGTGTAGTACATCGCAAGTCGGTCCTGATTCTTTGATAAGCTTTTATAAACTCCACAGAAGCCTCATAATCCTTAAAAAAGTCCTGAACATCCTTTGTTACTTTTTCAAATCTATAACTATTCGTTGGAATGCCGTCTGTGATCGCTTTCTTACACTGTTTTCCGTGTAAACGCATATGTTTTTGTTGGAGCTTTTGGTAAACAATTTCCCAGTCTATTTAATCAGAACTGTGGGTTTTAGCTCATGCATGTGAACATTTGTCACTCGTAACGCAGTGCAGAATCGCTTACCGAATCGATCACGCTCTGCAAAGCTTCAAAACCACCATTCACTGGGAAGACATGATCTTTGCTGTCTGCAATCTTGGCAAGCTGTAATGAAATCACAAATGCAGTCATGTTGTACAGCAATAGATCAAATCAGCTGCAGTTTTACATGCTTTATGCTTGGTCATCACTTTTCAATTTCCGAATTGTGTCTATTTTATACAGAAGCAACACACACACCTGGGTCTCATTGAAGTCCTTCACCCCTACACAATAGACCGAGGCACCCAGGCTTCGGGAACGATTGGCCTGACAAGCAACACAACAAACAGAAACAAGGTAAGATTAGTTAAATCCCTAACAATGAAATTCAGACCTTGAAAGTGCATGCACAAGAGGACAAATGTGATTCCACATAATATATATGGAACACACAGGATTTGAGGATTCCTGGCTTTGGAGGTTTATTGAAAAACAGTACAATCTTCTTATTTTTATTCTTCTTTCGGCTGCTCCCATTAGGGGGCGCCACAGCGGATCAACCATCTCCAAACCCCACCTGTCCTCTACATTTGCCTCTTTCAAACCAACTACCTGCATGTCTTCCCTCACCACATCCATAAACCTCCTCCTTGGTCTTCCTCTTTTCCTCCTTCCTGATCATGAAACCCCAAAACATTGGGCTGAACCGAATCCAACAATAAGCACAGGTACACGGTTCGGAACTTGAGGGTATTTAAGAGTTGGCAAGATTTTCATAATATGTTGTAGATTAAATTCATTTTATAGAGTAAGATGACACGAATGGTTTCTGCGTTCGTTTCCTTCTCTCATCATCGTACTTTTTGTTTGTTCATTCACTCATAATATAATGATTAAATGATTATTTACCCTTTCTTGCATTTGTTTTCCTTGTCGAAGTCATGGCACAGAGGGAGAATTCCACTGTATGGTGTAACACACTGTTTTCTGGAGACGTGCCAATAAACACTTGAAGCCTGAATAACCAGGAATTGCTTGTGAAGTAGTTTAGTACGTGGTGTGTGGGAAGTGGGAGCTCAGTGGTTAAGATGTTGGAATCTTGATTACAAGGTTGCAAATCCCAGCACTACCAAGATCCCACTGTGGTCCCTTGAGCAAGGCCCTTAACCCTTATAAGATAATTATAAGTAATGCTGGATAGGGGCATCAGCCAAATATCATAAATGTTGGTAGAAAGGTTGCTACTTTAAAGGTGTTAAGACCTGATATAAGGGTAAAACATTGTAACTAATAGTGATGCAATTTATGAAAACACAGTAATTATTGATTTGCTTGTATTGTTTCCAAACAATTCTTTTATTTCTATTATTAAAAAAGAAAGGTGCTTTATACTTGTCACATGTACATTACAGCACAGTGAAATTCTTTCTTCCCATATACCAGCGATGTTAGGAAGCTGGGGTCAGCCATGTTAAGAGCCTTAATCAAGGGCCCCAAGAGTGGCAGCTTGGCAATACTGGGGCTTTAACTCCCGACCTTTCGATCAGTAACCCAGAGCCATAAATACTGACTTAACACTTCCCATATAAAATGAGTGAATGGGTCATCACTTTTAATTAGTAAATAGTAGTAGATTTGCACATGAACCAGAATCAGAGAATCAGAATCATTTTTATTTCCAAGTATCATTGTATCACTGCATCTACAAGGAATTTGTCATGGTGTGTTGGTGATATAAACAAATATGAAAAATACTATGCATAGGGAAGTGGTATCCGTGTTAGACTTTGGTTTAGGAGGTCATGAGTTCAAATCCAAGCACTATCAAATCTCAATCTATCCCCGCTGGGCCCCTGAACAAGGCCCTTTACCCCCAATTGTGTATGTTATAAATAAGATCAAAGTTACTCTGGATAAGGGGGTCTGCCACAGATGTACCTATTTCTTCCTGTTTAGTCCCTATACAATTATTTGATGCACTGGTGTTAGATGGACCATCGCACATTTTACTTGCATACCCCCATTTTTAAAAATAAATCAAGTCAAGTTTATTTCTGGTACGCTTTTCACAATGGACATTGTCTCAAAGCAGCTTTACAGAAGTTGAGATCATCATAGATCCAACACCAGCTTCTCGATGCCAGAGCCTTTAAACACTCAAAGAAGTCCAATGTCCAAACTCTACATGAAGTGGAGCACTGTTATGAAGTGTTAGTACAGAATAACAGTATTTTAGAGTTTCAGAAACCTCTTTTTTTGTGGCACACGCTAAAGCGATCACATTGAGATGAATTTCTGTCTGAGCAGATGTGCAATAAGTAGCTCTTTTATTCTGGTGCAGACTTTGGCTGAAGGTAGAAGGTAAGTTGACGATCTCTTTTTATCTCCTGTTAAAACAAAGGCATAAAAGTGCTGACCTGGTGATGAATGACAGGTGTTTCTGAATTTAGATCAGAATTCATTTATTCCTTTCATCGTTTCTCTTCTTTCCTCATGTGTGTACATTGGAACAGAAAGTTTTCGCTTCGGGGAGGCGGAAAAAGGGGTGTTGAAGGAGGAATCCGATGCCAGCATGAATACGATCTACATGAGGTCAATATTTTTGCCTACCTCTCTTTCAGCATAGAAGAAGAGTTCCTCGTGCAGTTCTCCATCTGTGAGGGCAATGATGACGCTCGCCGTCCGGTATCCTGTTTAATCATCACACCATTGAGGTCAGTTTCATCATTTTTTGTCATTGGATTTCACGTTCACACACATAAATGTGGATATTTAATGACCATACCTTCAGTGTTCCCATAGTAAATCTGTTCGCTCGCCTGGAAGATGAAAGTATACAAAAATGATGGAACCATGGAAATAACTGAAACCTGGAAATGACTGAATTTATATGTTAGAAACATGAAAAATACAAACACGTGCATCACATGTGTACAGTAGGACTTGTTTTACAGTATGTCATCGATCCTGCCCAAGTGCACTACAATTAATCTAAGATTGACTCACCCTTTGAATTCCCTCGTGCATAAAAGTGTCTCCTCCTGGCAGAACTCGCTGGAGCTCCTCCAGACCTTTGCGAATTTTGTCTCTGAAAAATACAAATGTGGCGCCATGAAAAACGCTGGTCCTGTTTTATGTGTCACGTACAAAACCATAGACAGGATGAAATGCAGTGGAATGGTTTTAATGAAATGAAATGCAAAAAACAAATTTACATAAAATAGTGGGATAAACAATTGCAGGAAAAAATTATAGTACAAAAAACAATCAAAATAATAAGAAAATGTTTAGCAAACATCCATGAGCCAGAGACCGTTAATCACGATGGCAGACAGCAGTGTTAGTGCGTGCATGGAACAGCGCGTGGTGAAGTTTCTTATGAACGAAGGTGTAAAACCTTGAATATCTACAGAAGACTTCAAGCGCAGTACGTTGATTAGACGCTCAGCCGCAGGAAGGCATTTGAATGGTGTAAACATCAGTGACGATCCCGGGTTGTGAAGTAAAGTAGGCTTTCCTACAATGGTTCTGGCGTATTGACAAATGTTTCTTTGCCGAGGTGTTTGTTAAACGCTGGGATAAGTGTATAAATGTAGCAGCGGTGGATGTCGAAAAATAAATGCAATTATGACTATATGTGCTTTTTGAACATGACATTCCACATTTAGTCTCCATTTGCTGTTATAAGACCCTCCACTCTTCTGGGCAGATGTTTCACTAGATTTTGTGGAGATTTGTGCTCATTCAGCCACAAGGGTGTTGGTAGTAAGTTCACGGACTGATGTAATTGTGAGGAGGTGAGGAGGCCTGGGGTGCAGTCAGCATTCCAATTCATCCCGAAGATCTTTCACTTCAACTTACGTAACGCATATCTTTCTGGATCTGGCTTTGTACACATGTGCATTGTCATGCTGGAACAGGTTTGGGTTTTCTAGTTCAAGTGAAGAGAAAGATTTTATGGCAAAGACAAAGCTGTTTGGAAGAGGAACATATGGCTGGAAAAGTCAGAAGAACTTTTGTCCATGTAGTCCTTTTTTTTATCTTTCAGAAGAATTTTGCCTGGACTGGGTTGAAATTTAAATGTGAGCTTCAGGCGCCACGTCAGCTTTTCTCAGATAAGCCTAGAAATTTCCCTGATTAGGGGAAAGAGTCAAACTGTGTCACCAGCCATCTATTTTGGAAAGGATCCACCCTCTGGAAGCAACTGGATCTCGTGATATCACATTTAGCGGATCAAATAAATGTGAATGAATCACAGAAAAGAGTGTCTGCTGCTGCTAGCTGGCGTTGGCATGGAAATTAGAGAGGCAGATGGTCAGGAAATCAGGCATGTGTGAAACTGGAAACCAGGAAGACAGTAAACATCTACTTTTCCCAGACATATGAAAAAACTTTGCTTGCAGAGATTATAAGTATATAAAAAAAAGACAGAGGGAAGGAGGGAAAGATACAATTTTTGCGATACAGTGAAGCATATGCTGAAATCTTGTTCAGGCCAATTTGGCAATGATCAGGTTGTCAAGATCTTTTTTTTTTTTTTTAAAGGAGCAGCTGTCCTATTGTGTCTCAGACTGCATGGGTAATTATCCATCATAAAATCAAGCTTGTAGGGTATTCAGTCCAGCTGTAATCATATGCACTGGCAAATGAAGTGCACAATTTCTCATGCGTGTAATTGAAACCTGATGCTGTGTTATCAGTTGCACAGAGTCCAAGATCCAACTGCGACATATTTGTCTTGACATTTCAATTTATTTCAGTCTCAGTTTTTTTTGTTTGTGCAGTGCTTCGGAACAATAGATCTTGTGAGTTAGAATGATGTTACACCGATTACAGCATCTCTGGGAAATGTGTGGGGGAATTACATCATCGTCCAGCAGGATCTAGCAAATTTTGCAAGCTAGCATAAGACTCTGATAGCATACATTTTCTTTTCTTTGGGAAGTGCTTAAAGCTATCCAGAAGTTGAGTCATACATGTTGAAAGCTTTAGTGTTAGTAATGAAGGATATATAGAGCACATACTCAGGAAAAGAATCCCTGAAAAATCATGCAGGATCGTGAATACTTACCTGTCCTCTGTTAGCCGCATGAGAATATGGCCATCGGTGGAAAACACGATGAAGGACATTCGTAGCTGTGGGCTGAGGGAAAGAAGCAAATGCGCAACTAACTTACTAAAACAGTTGGTATGATTCAAATACCCTGATTATGTCTTAGTTCTGTGTTGTCTTGCATAACTCCTTGTAGCACCTTGGTGTCTTAGAGAAACACTGTGTACTACATCAACTACGATGAAATGACACTTTCATCCATTGACAAAGCCACTTAAATTGACTTTCGAGGCCAAATTTTCCTTATTTTTGTTTAGTTTGGTCATATACCAATAACCAGTTTGGTTTATTGATGTTTTAATAAAGTATAAAGTAAAGTCAGATATGCTACTGGGTAGATTTAGTAAAAGGTGAACATTGTACACAATGTCTTCAAGTCATTTTGGACAAAATATTTAGCACAAATGAACTTTATATTCCCGAAAGTAAAGTGAAAGTAGCTAGTAAAAGCTGCTTACATGCATAAAATCTTTACATCCTATTTCTACTGTATTCAAATTGTCTTTTTTTCCTTTCATTCTATGCAAAACACTGTTACGATTCAAATAGCTTGATTATGTCGGTGTAGACTTGCGTTAACTCCTCGTTTATGTAGCACATTGGCGTCTAAAAGGCCATTTTAGAGAATAAAAGTCAGTTCCATCCATAACCAAAGCCACTTGAATTGACTACAATTTTTGTTAAAATTGCACGTGTGTATTTTTTTTGTAAATTGGGAGGCCAATTTTTCTTTATATATTCAATTTGGTCACCTACCAATTACCCTCACCCCTAAAGTCACCATGCTTTATTGGATAAATGACAGCAACGTGGACACATAAATCCAGCACACTGCATCTTCTCACACTTCTGTATCACATCACAGGATGATCTTGCTATCTACCTTCTACCTACCTACTAATATACCTACCTATTAATATCGAGAACAATAGAGAACCATTTAGTGATCGAAAACACTTTCAAAAGATCAGACATGGCTTTTACAGAAATCCAGCACAATTTGTAGCATGTGTGTGCGCTACAAGCCTCCTTACCTAATGAACTTATGGGCCAGATGAGCGACGAAATTATAGATCTCGGTCCAGTGATGCTGCACACTTCCAGACCTGTACAGAGGAGCAGAACTAGTGTTAGATTACACAGTAGTATCACATTATATATTATATTATATTGTATGGTCATTATAATACATTATATTGTATGTCATTGTGTGTTCTAGTCTGTCACATTACCACAATATTCAATAGACATCTTTTCTTTCTTTGCTATAAAACAATTACATTCCTTCCTCCGCCTTTCAAATGCCCAAGAAACTTCTAAATGCACCCAAATCTCCACACAGTCATATTTTAAAATATTGGCTCCCCACCAAGTAGGCCATTTTTTTTTTTGCCAAGCATTCCTACCAAAGCAAACATCCCCACGATCCATATTTTCTTCCCTCTCAAACACGACCTTTTGAAAACAATCCTGACAGCCTGTGATATAATGCAAAGATATGCTAAACACAAACCTCAGCTTTCTTTCTCTAACATGTCGACTGATTGTTTGGATTTAGTGTCTGAGCACTAAATGCTACTCTGCTAGGGCAAAATAAAAAATTGCTATGACATCATGGTCTCATTATTGTGGTTCGTGTGTGGGTTTTTTTTGTTGTTTTTTTAGGAAATACAAAGACATGTCTGGTGAATGGGACAATCTCTGAGCCAGATGTGACCCTTAAATATGATCCAGAATACAGTATCATATTAAAGACATAACATGCTAAATTGAGATGCCATCGTATGCTATTATGTTTTGTATTAATCCTGAGAACTAGCACTTATAAGTCATTGAGGGTTGAAGATTGTGAAGTGCTTTATCATCTCAACTCAGCCCTGAGTTCCCAGGCATAAATGACTTCAGTCAGAGAGGAAATTATTTTGTCCTTTCTTTCTTTTCAACGGAGAAATTACAGTCATGTAACAGCTGGCCATGGTGTTAGATGGGAAGCTGGAGTATAATAATGATCAATAGGTTTGTACAGTGGCTCCCACACAAAACACACCTAAAAGCAGAATGAAAGATTGCTCATTTCGAGTGTTTCAAGTAAATAAAATTTTTGACCATGTCCCTGGCAAGAAAACATGCTGTACTTCCCTTTTTTCTACTGCAAGTTGGACGTAGAGATGTGGTTAGAAAATGTGACACATTTGCTTAATACAGATGCACCCACTCATTCAACCCTTCTCCTATTTCCTCAAGTTTATTTTTTTATGTTGCTAAGTCCCAATGAGGAGCCAGTTGCCAAAAAAAAAGCCAAGACATTGGAACATCTGGATCTCTTGGTGAAACCGGTTCAAGAAAAAGGAGAAAAAGGAAAGCGTTCAGATTTATAGTAGAAAATGGCAAAGTTTAAAGACTTTCACAAACAAGTCATCGTTCAAACTGGAAAAAAAAGGAAGTCCTCCCAAATTTGGTGCATTTTCAAGGCACTATTATTGCCTTATTGGTGTGGTGTTGTTTTCTGTGTAGCTAAACATTTTTATTCATCTTGGGCTTTATTATTGGCAGGTTTGGAGAATATAAGCATTGCAGGACACCATACATACATACATATAGTAAATTTACGCATTTGGCAGACGCCCTTTTGCAGACTGACTTAAATTGATCTTATTTATACAAGGGCCTTACTCAGGGGCACAGGAGTGGCAGATGTTGTGGCTGGGATTTGAACTCACAATATTTGGATCCAAATCATTTAACCACTAAACTCCCACTCCCCAAACTTTCATGGAATTTGGCAGACGCCCTTATAAACAGCGACCTACGTTTATCTTATATATACAACCGAGGAACTATGGGGTTAAGGGCCGTGCTCAGGGGGCACAGGAGTGGCAGCTTGGTGTGGTGAGGATTTAAACTCACGGCTTTCAGGTCCAAAATGCCTTAATCACTAAGCTTCCACTTCCCACTCTCACCCCCTAGGGCCCATTAATAGTCGCAAAAATTCTTCTGTTTGTGGACATTGCGAGGAAACAAGAGAACCCAGAGGCAAACCTGCATGGACATAATGGAACATACAAAATTACACACAGACTTCAAACCTAGTGTAGTGTTTAACGGACTGTATTCATTTCAGCTAAACGAAACTGTTTAGCTGAATGTGGTCCACAGATGGGAAACCGTCTTAGAAAAGGGCTAAACAAAGTGATTTAAAATGACAGGACATACGGTGAAGTAGACTGGCTTTTAAAATGATTACAAAAATGTTGCTGCACAGAAAGATTTATGGAGCTACCGTACACAATAATTATGTATAGAACCCAGAAAATAGTGTATTAGTCCATGATTAATGTAAACTAACAGAACTATTTTAGGGCTGCTTTTATGGACAATTAATTCTGAGAAATAAAATGTTCAGCTCAAAAAAAAAAGTGCTCTGTGTTTCATCAGATGAAATTCCTAAAATGCTTTCCTTTACCATATTGGATGTACACACCTGATTTTTTCAGCCATTTGTGGCTCTTTTCCAAAAATTTTACCACAACATTTATGACACACAACTCAAGGGTGTCTTTAGGCACGTAAGAATGATATTTGTATGAAATTTGCATTTAAATGCCCCTGTGTACAAAGCCAGCTCCATGAAGATATGCTTAACATGGGCTGGAGTGAAAGATCTCCTGCTATAGAGCTCTGACTTTATGCAACATGAATGGATTGGAACACTGACTGCACCCTAGGACTCCTCACCTTACATCAGTGCTTGACTTGAATACTAACACCCTTGTGACTGAATGGGCACAAATCTCCACACTTTAAAATCTAGTGGAACATCTTTTTAAACGAGTGCACAGTAGGTTATTTATAACAGCAATAAATATAGAAAGAAATGTGCAAAAACAGGACATAGAACTCGTAGGTGTCCAAAAACTTTCGTCTATATATTATATCTCAGATACAAGATTCTACTCGAATCTTTTAAAATTGTTATCAGTCATGATGCAGATATGAAAGAATAAAACACTGAATGCCTCCAAGCAGCTACTGCAATTAAAACCAGATGCCGTGCCATTTGTCTACCCTTTAATTCAGCCTGTCTCGGGGTCCTGGCTCAGGCCCCTGTCCTAATCCTTTAGATTCTTATTGCCAAAAAACAGGCAACATTAGAGTGCTTATGCAATTAACAATCAAGCCTCAAATAAAATCAAGATGTTAACTCAGCATGATAATACCAAACCTCAAGCAATGCAGAAATGCAGTAATCCAGTATTAAAAAAAAAAAAAAAAAAAAATTTCTTGGTTAGAATTATAGTGCAGGAGTGTGTAAAATACAGAGAGAAAAAAAAGAAAGAATAACATTTCTGCCTTGTGGAATGTGCCTTAGTAAGCTTTTATCTAGCATTAGCAATACGAATTGTGCTTTAGTTCAGAAATCAATAAAAGAAAATATATTTTTTATTCTATATGACATTGATTACATTGAATCCCATCTTTTGAGTTTTGTGTAACTAAAGACACTATATGAACACCTGAGCATAAGCACTTTAAGCACTTTAGACATCCCATTCCACATTTAGTGCCCATTTCCTGTTATAATAACCTCCACTATTCTGGGAAGAGGTTCCACTAGATTTTGGGGTGATCTTGTGGAGATTTGTGCACATTCAGTACTGATGGACGCCAGTTTGATCAGTAAGGTTGAGGCCAGAGCGCTATAGCAGGAGATCTTCCACACCAACCCATGTAAAGCACATCTTCCTGATGCTGTACAGTTGTGTGCCTCTAGCTTTGTGTTAAAAGTTAGGAGAAGATCTACATATATAGCTGGAAAAGTTGTGTCCCAATACTTTTGTTCATATTGTGTATGTATTGTGTATTGTTTGTTAGTTGTGACCCCAGAATATCTTCTGGAATGCTGAATAGAAGGTTTGCCCATGATTATACCTCAAATCTACTGCTGTAATCATAAACATGGTCCCAGTGCTCATTTTACAACAATGCTTATAAGAATCATCCATTTAACTCACCTAATAAACTTTTCCATCGTTTTATATTATACCTATAGAAAAGTCACGATTTATAATCTCTCTATAGGTTCCATTTTCAAAGTTGGTTCTTCTGGCACTTTTTTCTTTCCCAGTGTCAAATCCGGGACATTCTGGAATCGAAATGTGCATTCGTGACAATATCTATTGTTAAAAGCTCTATTGAAATAAAGGTGCATGAAGACTGAAAAAAAATCCAGTTTGCACCATTACATAGCAATACAGCATTATTTACAATACAAATCATAAAACCGTTAACATCTGATCCTGTATGTTTGTCACGTTAAATACAGAATCTTAAAAGAACAAGGAGCATAGACGCTACCATTCATTATCATCATCATCATCACCATCATCAGACTTTATCCTGGTCAGGGTTTTTAGTGGATCTGGAGTTCATCTCAGGAACCATGCAAATAATCCAGGTGTACTCTACACCCTTAATAAAAGACTAATTTTGCACACACTCATTCAGCATTTAGACTCAGCCAATCCACCTACTGCCATCAATGGTGGCAGGAAACCCCAGAGAACATGCACAGAAATCCCACACTGAATAATATTTACAGATTCAAACCAGGAATCCTGAAGCGCTAAAGCATTCTCTATTGTATTCCCTGAAGATGTGGTGCATGAAGCATAGCAAAGTGTTTATAGCCATATTGATCAAATGTATTATATAAATTCTTGAAAATAAATTCTTGAAAATGAATCGAGTGAATAAGGATCCAATGTTATTGGCCGTGAAAAGTGCCAATGCTCCAATATATGCGTCCGTCCCCTATAAACCAACAGGTTTGAGATTTGCTGTAGATCATGTTATTAAAGAGAAAAGTTGATATGTTTGTATTGTAGACGTAGAGGTCACTAGTGAGTCACAACCAGTCAGTGCAAAATCAGTCTCGTAAAAGGCATCATTGCTTACGGATGCGGTCAATTGAAGAAAAAGGAAAGGGATGGTGCTAAAGTAATGCCTTTCCTCAGGGGAATGATTTTTCCACAGGATAATAAAGATAATGTAATGCTTCTTTTTTTCGCAGTTTAAGAAGCAAACGTCTTAGAAAAATTGTTCAAGGTATGTCAAGGACTCACTTAGTCAGAGGTGACGGGTCTGTTTGAAGCCACATTTGATCTAAACGAATGCACAATATGACCTTCACCTCCATTTTCTTTCAAGACTCATAATCCTACTTGGTCTCAAAGCTGAACTTGGAGTTCAGGCACTATAATTGCATCAAACACAAAGTTTTTGAAAATAATAAACGTATTCTGATCCCAGGATTTGTATCATTAGGATTCTTTGTGTCACTAATCACAGAACACATGGACTTACTTATCCAGGACGAAGTAGAGGTCAAAGCCTCCGTAGCAAGATGACACTGCTACTCCTCTATCCGGAGACAAAGCCACGTTTGCTTCAGCAATCCAGACCAGCATGAAACCCAGCAACAGCATTATCCACCAGCACTTCCACTTTGTATGAGCCATAGTCTTGTCTTGATGCAGCAAAACAATAGATGAGCAACAAAAGGTAAAAACTCAAAAGTCCAGAAACTGTCTGAGAATGATGTCTTCTTGGCAGCAAGGTACTCCACTTTTGCAATCCCTGATGGGTTTAAACCATCCTCAACAAAAGTTTTGTGTATCTTCGAAGTTCCAGATGCATTTCATCATTTAGATACTGAAGTAATGGATAAGGGAAAAAAAACAAAACAACAGAAGATGATTTGGTCCAGTAAGATGAGCTGAGAAATGCAATTTAATTTAATGTTTGTCTGGGGGGGGGAAATAACTAAAGCTTTTATGCACACGTAAACACTGATATGTACTGTACGGAATGAAGCACCTCACTGACCTAGTTTCTTGTTTTAGCAATTCTAGTGGAGAGAAAAGAGAGAGAGAGAGGAAGGGGAGGGAGTGTAAGAGTGTGTGTATGACTGTTAATCACTGTCTTTCAGTCTTTAGCCCCACACTTTTCATCTTCTTTTCAACAAAGTCTAAGAACAGGAAGGAGAAGTGTAGCGCTAGTGCCACCTAATGGCAGACAGCAGCAATGACTGATCTTCAAGTGAAAACATACGGTATATGGAATTTGTGTTTATGTGCCCGGGCAACAGGATTCTTGCTGACGATTCTGTTAACAAATGAACTCCTTTGCCCTTGTAAGATTTCTTCAGGTGTAGATGTCATTTCATCAAAAAGAATTGTCCCTGACTAAAAAGCCAGGCAAGACGACAAGAAAGACATGTTGTACTCGCTTTCTTTACAGTTAAATCTGTCCTTAGCAGTGTCCGGTTCTATCGATCTTTCACTGGAGATCCTTTAAGACTCATTTCTCCAGTATGTCCCACAGGTGATGTATCGGATATAGAAAACCTTCATCATGTTCCTCAAACCAAACCTGAGCGATTTTTCATGTGAAGCACGGCGCACTAACACTGCTGAAAAAAGACCATTTATATGATAAAAAGTGAAGGTGCTTCTGCAGCACAGTGAAATTATTTCTTCGTATATCCCAGCGATGTTAGGAAGCTGGGAACAGAGCGTATGCTCAGGCATGATACAGCACCAATGAAAAATAGAGGGTTAAGGACCTTGCTCAGGGGCTCAAGAGTGGTAGCTTGGAGATACTAGGGCTGGAACTCCAAACCTTCTGATCAGTAACCCAGGGCCTTAACCACTGATGGTATGGAGAGGTGTAACTTAGTCTTTGAGAATGTTAAGTTAGGTGTCAAAGTATCATAAAAAGAGAGAGTACAAAGTCGGAGGAGGACAAGTGACTTTTCTGTTTCTAATTGTGGGATTGTACATGAATTCAGTCTATTTAGAATTATGGGAGCAATATAATAATAATAATAATTTGTGAAAAAGAATAAACAGACATGAAGCAAAACGTTTCAATTGCACTCACACAATGTTTAAAGAACAAATGCAATGGAAATAAGAGAAATAGAAATTGTGAAATTTAAAAGTTTGAAATTAAAAATTTTGAAATTTTGACATTTTGAAATTTTGAAATTTTGACATTTTAAAATGTTGAAAATTTTGAATTTTGAAATTTTGAAATTTGAATTCGCAATTTGAATTTAAGATTTGAATTTAAATTTGAAATAGAGTGTATAGAGTGCAATGTTACACAAAGGAATCTGAATTGAAATGTCTGCCCTTGGAATGCTACCTTAATAAATGCGATTCAGTACAACAGCTTGCTAGACAAACAAAGCTCCAATATAAAAGGTGTGGATGTGCCCCATTATAGCGCTTAGCATTAGTGTAAAGTAAGGAATTACAAATATTGTTCTATTTCACGTATGGTAGCCATCACCCATTTATTTTTTTTACATGTTCATGCTGAATGAGGGCACCACTTTCAAAAATAATTATGGTATACAGCTAGACAAATATGCTTTGTGCATATGTATTTCTATAATGACACAATGCACTGAACAAGATACAAGGTTTTATCACACAAAGTCACAATTTAAACCTATCATCTAATAGAAGAACGTTTTAGGTGTAGGCACTGTATTCATTCAATTGGATTACTATTACACTACTATTAAAGGTAAGACAAATGTAAATAGATCTTAGTTTCCAAATGTTATTGAACTTATTTGTTGCAAAGTGTAACAAATCACACAGTAGGAGTTGATTAATATTCGACTTAAAACCGATTGCAAGTCAAGCCACAACCCAGGTTATCAAAGATTAAAGTATTATGATTTTTATGAAAACCTATGCTAACACTGACTTTTGTTTGCTCTTAATACATAATCAATCCCGATGACATAATCAAGCTCTTAATGAATGTGTCCTTGTTTCTCGATCCGTGAACCGCCCATGTTTTTTCTTCTCATATTTTTTCGTATGAAAGGAAATGACCTCTATAAGTTGCTGGCAAACAGAACCGATTGTTCCTTTTATCACTTTTATTTGCCCGATTGTGGTGCTTGTGCGAGTATAAATGTGGGCGATCCGGCAAGTGGAATTCGCTCTGTATCTTGTGGCCTTGAGAAAACTACCATACAAGCATGGTAAGAGTTTGATTTTAGGTGTGGTGCAAGATTAGGATTAGGAAAATCTGCTGCAACTTTTGTATGTATGAATATTATCGTCAGGAAAATGATTTTTGAAAACGAGTTGTTCATTTCATCTTCGCAGAAGTGTTTGCTCTTCGGTTTGGTCGTTTTTCTGGTTCCTCTTTTGATTAAGGGAGAGTTTCCAGACTGTGAAACAACGTTTTTGGAAGAAGGTAAAAAAATAAATAAATCAACATCATCCTTTTATTTCTTTACAGTTATCTGTAGTTTAAATAAATATTTGCTATATATTTTGCATATTTGTATCATATTGTGACCGGAGACCATATATAAGAACTGGGTATAGTATGGCGGCTTGGTGGTTAACATTAATGCCAAAGAAATCATCCAAGGTTTGAGGTTTGAGTCCTGCTTCCACCCTGTGTGAGTGGAGTTCCATGTTTCCTATGCTTCACTGGTTTCCATTGTGGTACTTTCATTACCTCCCTCAGCACAAAGACATTTTATTTCCAAATTGTAGTGAAGGTGCAACTGTGCCCTGTGATTGAGTTTACCTCCTATGCAAAGGCGTGTTCCACGGTCTCTGGGGGAAAAAAAAAGACTCCAGGCGATTCCACCAATTTCGATATAACTCGAGTAAAAGTATCTGATTTGAACAGCACTTGAGTATTTGACTCAAATTGAACGTAGGCTTGCACTAGTCATCAACACCAAGACACATGTTAATAAAAAGCCAAAAAACCCACTATTTCGAGCAAAAGCAACACAACAGCCGGTATTATGTCATTATGTATTTTAGATGAAGTAAAAACCAAATATTCAGAGCTGACTAAATATTTTTTATTCAACCTCAACAAAGGCTGGTTCTCACAATTATATGCGCTCTTTTTGACATCTTTTTTTGACAAATGATCTTTAACAGGGGTGCGCAATGTAAGAGTTAAAAGCACATTTTCTGAATCATAAATGTGTTTGAGTAGAGATTAAAATTTTAAAATCTTTGATAGTAAAAGTAGAAAGTATCCAAAAAAAGACTTAAGTACAGCAATAAAGTTGATTTATTGTATAAGATCTAATAAATGAGATGTTTTCAGGTCAGACGAGCTGCATCGATAACACGGATGGGATACAGCACGACCTGGATTCCACTTGGATCAACTCGCAATGCTACAAATGTCACTGCTCGTCCGTCGGCATGACTTGTTGCGACACGTAAGGACGCCGTCTTGACCTTTCCACCCCCTCACTCGTAAAGCGCTTCAGATTTGTTCGTTAACTTTAAACTAAAAAATGGAGAGAGAGTAAGAAGTAAAACACCACCAAAGGTTGATTCTGAAGAGATATTTGAATTAGAACTACCAATATTCATTCTTCTACGTTGTCCCTGGTGGTCTAGTGGTTAGGATGCAGCGCTCTCAGCGCTGCGGCCCGGGTTCGATCCCCGGTCAGGGAACCAGACCCGGATAAATAGAGAGGGTTGTGTTAGGAAGGGCATCCAATGTAAAAACATGTGCCAAATCAAACATGCGGATGATCCGCTGTGGTGACCCCTAATCGCCACAGGGGCGATTTTCACATGGGAGAAGCTGAAATACATTTTTTTTTTTTTTATTAATTCTTTATACCAAGGTGCTCTTGAAATCTCCATTATAATGAGTCAGAAGGTATGGATGAATCTTCTACGTTGTTCCAGCAATAATTTCGATTACTATTATTTATAATGTAAAATAATATAAAAATAAAGGTTTATACATTATAAAGGCTATTTCAAAGTTACACCTTCTAAATTTCTACATTTAACAAGCTGCATTTTCTTTTTCCTTAATTCCACTTGTAAGACAGGAAAATAATCAATAGGCTGTTTAACAGGAACTAATGATTCATTTAGGAATCTGTCACAAAATATATTTGTAATGAAACTGTTGATTGATCAAAGCTACTTTCTTTGACTTACTTTTAGTAATGAAAAAAAAAGTCATTATTGGTATAAGAGGGAAAAAACACCTGCTATTATTAGTTATCACACCTTTATTGATAATTTGCTCTATAAAACAAGCATGTTTTTTCATTCTATGCATGAAACATTTTTTGCAACTGCAGAAATGAATTAAAATGATATACCATGCATTCACTATGGCCTAGTTATAATTAAGTGATTAAGATGTTGGACTTAAGAGCAGAAAGTCTTAAGTTTAAATCCTGGTACCATCAGGCCACCACTTGAGTCATTTTGTAGATGGAAAGCTAAATATACATTTCAATCGTCTTTCTCGTGATTGAACTGTAATGTCTTCCAAGAGATCAAATCACAATTTACAGCATCTACCGACATAATAAAAAATGCATGCTTGCTTTCAGGATTGTGCCACCGAACAACCCGAATCCTAAACTCTGCACTGTGCAGTACGACTATGACACGTGCCAGGCCCGAGTGGTCAACAGGGACGACCCGTCACTACCTTGCTAACATGATGATTGAGACTGGATTCTGAACATTAAAAACAAAATGCGACATCAGAATGTGTCTGGTACATTTATTACAATGATCACAATCACACTCATGATACCACACCCAATAAAAACATTTCTTAACACAGATATGGGTTTGTGGTTTAGGGGGACACTGCAGATTAGTGTGTGTGCAACACCACTGTGGGGACACCTGTCCCATATATATTATAGCACATTGAAATTATTTTATTTCCATATCCTGGATTGTTATGAGGTCGGGGTCAAGGCACATGGTTAACCATTAAACGGCCTGAAGCTGAGAGGGTTAGAGCTTTGGTCAAGGCCCCACCAATGACAGCTGATTAAGCGATGGGACGTCTAACCTTCTAATCAGAAGCCCAATCAAACGCATCCTGAGGCCACCAAAATAAATTACAATATTCTAAAAACACTGACAGTTTAAACACTGATATTGGACTCACAATGGCCGATTTAATTAGTCAAGTCAAGTCAAGTCAAGTTTATTTCTATAGCGCTTTTCACAACAGACATTGTCTCAAAGCAGCTTTACAGAAATCAACAGTCAAGGTGAATGGTGTGCATTTATCCCTGATGAGCAGTCGCCACGACCTTGACCTTGACTGTGGCAAAGAAAGGCAATGAAAAACTCCCTTAGATATTATGAGGAAGAAACCTTGAGGGGAACCAGACTCAAAAGGGGAACCCATCCTCATTTGGGTGACATCAAGAGTTTGATCATAAATCTTTCAACAATACAGAACACTGGAGAGTGAGAACTAACATGATTACTGGAGTATAAGATTATAAGTAAATGTTCTTTCTACAGTCTTTGGTATAAAACAAGGAGCTACTGAGCTCAACATTTGTGATCATCACAGATCCAGCAACAGCTTCTCCATGCCAGAGCCTTTAAACACTCCAGGAGGTCCAATGTCAAAAAAAGGATTACAATGCAGCCTCACAGAGCTCAGGGTTTAATCCTGAGCATAAATGTATTTAATGTACTGTACAATTTTGCTAGATATTTGTCATTAGAGACAATTTAGCAATTCACACAGTAGAAAAAAAATTGAGCAATGTCTCACTAGAGTGCAGATACACAGGTTTGTGCCTGGCGTGAAATAATTGGAATATCAATATTAAGTATAACCGCACTCTTGCAATACTGTTTTTTTGTACAACGATTGATGAATACGAAATGTATACTCACTTTTCCATTCAAATTGACCAAATATTCCCTTTTTTTTTGCTTTATCAGCTTCCTTCCCAGCTCACGTGTATTTGTATTTCCCATTATTAATGCAAACATGTTCAAATGACATTCAATTCCACCACAATAGTATAGGCAGTGTTGGGCTGTCAGGTCCAGCAAGGCCTAAACATCATCAGAATCACTGACTTCTGTGTAATATTTTTTTTTTCCGTGAATATATTTCATTTTTTTGGAAAATTTTATTCTCCTCATTTCATAGCTTTTCCCTTGTTTGCACTGCCTCCTGTAGTGTATGTTTATATTAGAGTTTTTATCCAATCGTATTTCAGATACAATGTGTTGCTAGGGTAAAAAAACAATATGCCTTGTGTTCTTCAGAATTAACAGTGCAGATACATGACAATGAAGCTATGGATTTAACCAATCAGATTTCGAGTTGGCGACACCGGGGTCCTCTAGCAGGCATACAATAATGTTGATATTTTCACGACCTTTTGATTGGATGGTCAGAGAGTGTGCACTAGTCAGAGCTCGCAAACTGCATCTGTAGCAAACTGCACAAACTCAAATATATTCGTGCGGCTTTAATTTAATTACGTTTTTTTTCCATTCCACAATTGCTGACAGATGAGAATAAATGAATTTGTTTGCAGATACACTTACAAAAGGTCATTTTCAAAACACATTTTTTCATGAAAAGCTGGACATCAAGAGGAAAGGTCTGTCGAAACAGTTAAAAACAGTTGTTAAGCTTTTTCAAAAACCATTAATACTGTTGCATTTTTTTCCCCTGTTGAATTTGCATAAATCATTATCAGAATCAGGTTTATTGGCCAAGTGTGTTGACACACACACAGGGAATTTGTTTCCAGTTGTTGATAACTCTCAAAATTACAGACATCGATTACACTATACATTTAGTTTGGACTATACAAGACAAAACAGACGATACAAGACAATACAGAAAACACAAGACAACATAGACAATGTGAGAAATTTAAGAGAACACAATATACAGAGGATATGACAGATCAATTAAAACAGACAATTTGAACTATATGTGGGCGGTGCAGCTGATCATACCTGTCTGTGATAAAGTGCTGTTTTATACTGCGTTTCTATATAATATTGATGATTTCAATATTACATTAATCCCCCCCGCTTTACCACGGTTCGAATCTCGCACCCCTTTTTATTGCATTTGCCACATAACTAATTTGTTTAGCTAATTTTCCCGGTCTTTAATGGATAGCATGATAGACAAAAAAAACTTATCGAGAATTGTTTTTATGGAGTTTTATGTTGAAATAATGAAATGCATTAACACAAATATAATTATTAATTACCAATTGACGTAAAATGTTAATACAGTACAGTACTGTATACATAAAATAGCATGTTTGGGGTGGCGTCCATTTATCGCGGTTTTTCGTTTATCGCGGGCGGTTTTGGAACGGAATCACCGAGATAAACAGGGGATTACTGTATACACGGTATTAAGAGGTGGATTGATTTAAGTATGACTAATGATTAATGGATTCGAAATAGAAAGTTGTATTTTTCACTGGTTAACACCTTTCGTCCAATCGGATTCGAGGATTTAGCAGCGCCGTGGTGCGTGAACCAATCCGCGATGATCTAGTCCAGTCCGGGTTTGCCGTGTCGCTAATCCGGTGTCCTCACTGCTCTGTAATCCAGTCCGGGTTTTACGTGTCGCTAATCCATGTTCCTCACTGCTGTATAATCCAGTCCGGGTTTTCTGTGCGTCCAGCAGAGGCGCGGTGGCAAAACAAAAGCGACGCGGCCATGATCGAGCCGCGAGGTTGCTATCAACTGCGTTTCCGTCTTTAAACCCGCCCTATCGATTTATTCACTTAATAACTTTTAAAGAATATATATATATATATATATATATATATATATATATATATATATATATATATATTTTTTTTTTTTTGCATCTCATAGACGCGAAGAAAACCAAAACAATGACGTAAAGCCTCGTGCTGCGGTAATGGCGGATTAAGAAAAAGGGTAAGTATGCTAGTATGCCGAATTCTAGCTAGTTTGCTAATATTTGGCAGGAAGCGTATTATTAAGGCTTCCGGTGATCATTTTTTTTTATTATTATTTGACTTTTATTATTTATTTGTTTGTAAGGAAAGCGACGTGAAAGCGTTTTTTTTTTGGAGCCTAAGTGTATCAGGGTGAGTGTGGGCAAACAGGCGGGCAGGTTGGCTCGATCCGCGATATCGTGGAATATCGCGATATTTCCGACGGAATCGAAGTAGTGCTTGTAGACTGTTTGACGATTTCAGCTTCAGCACGTCTCACGTGTATTGCTTATATTGTCTTGTATCGTCTGTTTTTGTCTTGTATAATCTAAGCTAATTGTATAGTGTTATTTATGTCTGTAATTTGGAAAGTCACCAACAGCTGGAACCAAATTACTTGGCCAATAAACCTGATCCTGATCTCATGCCATCATCCAGCAAACCTCTCAGGATGTTGTGATCTCCATGGGTAACTGTGATGTCTCTTGCATGGACCACCAACTGTCCATCGCACATGTTTACGGCGTGATCCAGAGCAATTTACAACTGAGCGGTTGAATGTTAAGGACCAGAACTCGTGATCTTCTGATACATACCACTAAGCTGCCACCTCCTCACGTCTAGACTGACAACATAAGAAGGACTGATCTGTTTCATCCCACATGGGCTTCTCAGATTCTCAGTCTCTTGTCATTTCCAGACTGCAATTCCTTTCTCAAAGGGCTGTGTCTAGGCACTGTCTAGGGTTTAACGTCTGAGCCAGGATACCGTCCAGTACTTTCCACCTTACACTAGTCCATTGCTTACATTCCTTTTTCAGATATAAAACTCTCATCCAGGACTTGCCTACTGCGCCAGCAGCATGCCGGCTGTGTTCACTTTAGAGCATTTATCACGCTTATCTCTATTGTCAAGCTCGGTTGAGGCTCTTCTCTGGATGTGATGAACTTTCCTTAGGTCTCCAAGCATCTGGGTGACTTGAAATTTCAAACGCTGATTAAAGATCTACGTCTTTTCGATTGACAGAAATGTTTTCCGAAGGCACTTAGAAGCTCAGTATCCGTTCACAAAATAAAATTAAACTGGAGATTAATTCACTTACCGCCGTAAAGGTACTGGTGGTAAGTAGACGGAGATGTTTTTGTATCGTTTAGGGTTGTGACATTCCAGGAATTTTCCAAACCTAAGATTTTTCATGTGAATTAAAAGTAATGTATCGGAATATACTGAGAATTTACAAAATTGCAGGTTCACCTAAAACAGGAGTAAATTAATTCATTTAATACATTTCCATAAATCTTCTTCCACTTTGGGATATTTCCAGAATTTCCCAGATAAAGTTCCCATGGAAATCTGCTGGAAATGTTCCACCTCTTTTGCAACTGGATGGATGGATGAATGCTTGGTCCTGACATCATGATGCTCCTCTGTCCTCTGCAGCTGTGTCGATCTGATGTTTGCGCTGAATGTGCGCCCGTGCCGTGGGACGTTTCGTGCTCCCGTTTAGAGAATCATGTACCGCGTGGGCGGAGAGCGGGACTTCCAGACGTCGGCCCGACGCATGGGCACGTCGCTGCTCTTCCAGCTGTCGGTGCATGAAAGAGAACTGGACCTGGTGTTCCTGGACCACAGCTATGCCAAGCCCTGGAACGCCCACCCTGACGCCAGCAGTGCCCGGCCCACCCGCATGCTGTTCGTCACGCCGCGCCGGCAGCCGGACACCTCCGTGTGAGTAACGCTTTTATGCAGACTTTCTATCAGGGTCGATCTTATCGCATTAAAGACGCCCATGATCGAAAATGGCTTTTCACAGGGAGTCCGAGATGTCCATCGATGTTGAGACGATCACGCCCACTCCCATGCCTCTCTACGACAACCAGAAAGCCCGGAGCGTGATGAACGAGTGCGAGCGCCACGTCCTGTTTGCCCGGACCATTGCAGACGGACCGCTGCCTCCAGACGACTGGGAAGATCATATTAACAAGTAAGGAAATGACCCGGTGGCCCGCCTCATGCTGCTTGTAGGAATCCGAGACACTTCAGAATGATACCTGTGGTTTTTCAGGCTCAGTTGTAACCGGGATGAAATGGATTATTTACAAATAAGAGAATTCAGATCATTGATGTGTTTATTTATTTATGTTTGTGTAGTTATTGTGAAGTATGAAGACTTATACATTCTCCTAATGAGGCCAATGGCAATCTGTTCTCTTTTAGGACCGGGTGGACCATGGCGCAAAACAAGCTATTTAATAAAGTCCTGAAGGCGCTGCAGGCGGAGAGACTGGCCAGGCTGGCTAACGAGAGTGTGAGAGATCTACACTTCCGTAATTTAGCTTTAACACGGCGCCTCCTTCTTGTTGGTAGTAATTGCGTCATAATGCACCAAAAGGTTGTGCTTTTTGAGCATCACATTCCACATTTAGTGCCAATTTGCTCGTATAATTCCCTCATTCTTCACCATTCCAGGAAAATGTTCCACTGGATTTTCCAGTGTGCTTGTGGAGGTTTGGGCTCATTCAGCCTCAAGGCTCTTAGTAAAGTCATGTATTGGTGTAGCTGAGGTGAGGAGGCCTGGGGTGCAGTCAGCTTCCCCATTCATCCCAAAGGTGTTCAGTAGGGTTGGAGCTTTATAGCAGGAGATCTTCCATTTAAAAGCATGTAAAGCACATCTTCATGGAGTTTGCTTTGTGTACAGGGGCATCGCCCTGGTGGAGCAGGTTTACGTCTCCTAGTTGAAGTGAAGGGAAAATTTTTCATGTTCACGCATCCAAAGACATTTTGGTAGCAGTTTGAGGGAGAAGCACATAAAGCTGGAAATCTCTATAGTGTATGTTTCTGTAGTAGCCGTCATTGTCGAACCTTTTCCCGTGTATGAAAATTAAAACCCGTGCGCGTTTGTCTCTGATCGTCTGTCAGGTTTGTAACGAGCCCGTCCTGCGCAGGATCGCGGTGGACAAATGCGCCCGTAAGGTTCGGCACGCTCTGGCCAGCGTGAACTGGGACGCTAAGCTAACCCAGTGGCTACACAGCACCCTGGTGGAGTCTCTTAGCTTGGCCATGCTGGCCGCCTACCTTGACGTCCTACAGACCCTCAAAAGCAAAGTTCCGTCGCTGATCGAGCGGATGCTGCCATCGTCGTCCACTAAATCGGGCGCGGCTGGAGGTGAGGCGCTCTCTCTGCTCCTGAAGCGCCCCTGGGATCCAGCGGTGGGCGTGCTCTCCCAAAACAAACCGGTACACAGTCATCTTTATATCAATGCGCTTTGGGTGGTTTAAACTTGTCGAAGTGTTTGTTTATTGTGTGTGTGTGTGTGTGTGTGTGTGTGTGTGTTTCTGATTTATTCAGAATAAGTTGCCTGGTTCCCCTCTGATCCTGATGTGTCCATCCGGACCCACGCTGCCCACCTTCTCTACCTCTCGCCGAATGAGATTCTGGCAATCGCAGCTCTCGTGTCTAGGCAAAGCAAGTCTCACACACACACTGTAGTCTCTACCTCTTCTCCCTCTGTCTCCTCATTTTTTTTTCTGCATCTGTCTTTCTCTTTTCTGTTGTTTTTGTTTTTTCTCCCCTCTCTCTCTCTCTCTCTCTCTCTCTCTCTCTCTCTCTCCCTCTCTCCGTCCCTCTCTGTGAATCTGTTTTTACTGCCTTTGTCTTCTCTTTGTGTGTGTGTTTCCTGTTTCTATCAGTCTGTCGTTTCTCTTTCTGGATATTTCATTGTGAGTTCCTATGCATTTTTGGAAAAGAGTGGAAAAAGTATGGGAAGTGATTAGAGTGATTTCCGGGTCTGGATTATTATGGGGGGGTGAATGGTGATTCAGTTGTGATGCAACTGTTGCCATGACAGTACAGCGCCCTCTACCTTGCGACTAACGCATGATATAGTTGGAAATTAAAATCAATATTTCATATGTTAAATATAGTCTTGAAAAAATCTGCATATTTGAATTTCTAAATGAACCCCGGTCTCGTCTCTCTCCTCACCTGCCTGTAAAGATCTGCACCATTTGAATCAGAATGAAATGAGTAACGGGACTCCTTTGTGCCAGGTCATTCCCATAAACACTCACGTGGGCAGCGGCACAAACATCGGGATCACTCAGTGTCTCGAGCACCTGATCGGCACCGTCAGGGGGAAAGTCATCGAGGTGAGAAGTCTGAAAGAGGGACTTTGATTTGTGTCTCATTAAATATTTTCCGGAAAAGGGTGAAGAAGCTTGGAATATGCTTTAAAAATGATTTGGTGATTTTGATTTCAGGTTCACAGTCACTTCCCTCACAAACCCATCATCCTGGTGGGCTGGAACGTGGGGGCCCTGATCGCTTGCCATGTAAGTTATTGACGCAAAACAGTTATTTAGCTCTCTCTCTCTCTCTCTCTCTTCCCTTCCCCCCACCTCATTTATTTTCCATGTTTGTAGGTGTCTCTTATGGAGCATGTGACTGCAGTCGTGTGTCTGGGGTTCCCTCTGCAAACAGTCAGTGGACCCAGAGGGGTAAATACTCAGTGGCATCATGTTGGACCTGAAAAAAACTGCCTTATAGCTACATATAGGGTGAACGTAAACAAGCTTTAATTTCAGGACGTAGACGACCCCTTGTTGGACATGAAGACCCCCGTGCTGTTCGTGGTGGGTCAGAACGCGCTGCAGTGTGGCACAGAGAACATTGAGGAGTTCAGGGAGAAGATCCGAGCAGACAACAGCATGGTGGTTGTAGGAGGAGCAGATGACAATCTCAGGTGCGACTGTGCACGTAAAGTTTTACAAGCGTTTATCTCAGACATGTCTCAACTCGGCCGGGTTTATGTTTTCTGTCTTCCGTTTGTCCATGTCGCAGGATCGGTTCCTCCAAGATGAAATTTGAAGGTCTGACTCAGACGATGGTGGATCGCTGCATTCAGGTTCACACTTAAGTGTTTATATATATTTATCACCCAGCATCAAAGCATTTTATTGCCATGATGCAATTTACTTTTTTTTCTGATTAGCTGACCAGATGTTTGATGTTTCTTTACCTCCTTCAGGATGAGATCGTAGATTTCCTGACAGGCATTCTTATGCGAGCAGAAAGCTCCAGCCTCACCTCGGCGGAAACTCGGGATCTGGATGCGGAGAAGAAAAAGAAACCACGTCGCGAGTTGCCTTTTGAGACCGAGAGGTCTCGACCGTCGTCGCCAGCCATCAGGGTCCCCATCTCCCCTTCAGGATCAGAGGTTAGACCATGAATTAGCGAGGAATAGGACTTGATCAGTGGTTTTTCTCACTGTAATTGTTGGTAACTCTTTGGTATTGGGGTTTGTTTTTTTATTTGTTTGAACTTGTGTGAGCAGAAGAGCTGTTCCACACCCTGGGAATCTGTTCACCTCCTGTAGCTTTTCTAGAACATTAAAAAGTGATTTGGTGCAAGACTTATTGGGTTTAATACAACCTCTAAAGAAATATCTTAACATTTGTCAATTCATTCTTTTTGTCTTCTGTTTACTGCAGCGCAGAAGTACAAATACAACAAAATAAATTTAAAGTGCAGTGCAAGTAAGAAAACACTAGGGGGCGATCACTAGGCTGACCGAATTTTCAACTGCAATCAACACCTCCTGACCAATCAGATTCTAGGATGTAAGCATATTGTCACTATAAAAGATATGGACTAATGTTATATTTTTGTTTGTTGCCCCCTGTAGGACATGTCCAGTGTGTGCAGCAGTCCCACAGCCAGTCCCAAACCCAAGACGAGCACTCTGTCTCCGGCTCAAAAGTCGAGCCTCATCACTGCCACCCAGCTCCTCAAAACACACATGCAGCGATCTGGAACCATGCTTACACACAAACAAGCTCAAGGTGAGGGGAAAAGAGGGTACCCACACATTCCCTGTGTGTGTGTGTGTGTGTGTGTGTGTGTGTGTGTGTGTGTGTGTGTGTGTGTGTGAGAACAGTAAATCGGTTAGTAGTTTTATCAATTGTAAGCATTCAGTCACCTTTCAGTTCATTCCACCTCCCCATGATGTGTATGTGGGAGTGTTTCCTACTTTCCTGTCATCCTTCTCTTTTTCCCCCCTCTCCTTCATTCTCTTTGTCTTCCGTCCGCTGTAGCTCAGTTCGCTGCCATTATGAAACAGAGCATGCTGGTGAGGAAGAGTGTTCCTCCTGGCAGCCCCTCCTGTCTGTTTGGTGAGTATATCTTCCTCCCCTCTCTCTCTCTCTCTCTCTCTCTCTCTCTCTCTCTCTCTCTCTCTCTCTCTCTCTCGCTTTCCCGGCATCTCTCTCTCTCTTTTCATCACTCCTCTAAACTTCTTCCTTCTTTTTATTGGCCATTTTTTAAATCCCGCTTTGAAGAAACGCGCCTTTTTCGCGGACAAAGTTTTCAGGAAGGTCGTCGTCTGGCGTCTAGTCTCATAAATCAAAGAAGACGCGTTTGGAATTCAGTGTGCACATATTTGGAAAAAAAAAGGGAAAAAAAAGGAGTGTCTCAATATTTACCCAATTTAATCTAATTCATACAAAATGGCAAATCTTTTTTTTTTTTTTTTTTTTTGGTTCACTAAGTCACTCATTAAACTTAGTGGCTTGATTGTGTGTGACTCTATGACCCTCTCTTGTTTTTCTGTGCTGTAGTGCCCGTGTCCGGCGAACAGGTAGAAGGTTTTGAACAGAACGAACAGCGACTCAATTTGAAAAGAAGGCAGACGCCGAGTCCAACGATTTCCACAAAATCCTCCAAACGGGCCAAGATCAAAGTCACTATTGTCTCGCACAGCGATGCATCCGGTACCACGGTGCCTCCCGGCATCCAGGAAGGTAAACACACGGTTTTAACGTTCGAGGTCGACCACTTCGTTGCCATCTATACCCGATAGTTTCAGCAAATCCATACAGATAGTTTTTCTGGGTCGTGTTTGCTGCTGAAAAAAATCCTTTGTTGTTGTAGAGTACGAGAGCGGCCTCCAGAGGCGAATCTCTGACACCACGTGCTGTTTTTTTTTTGTTTCCCTAAATATTTTTTAATATAATGAATATATTCACATTTTCCATTTATCACATTTTCAGTATTCAGTGTTTGTTTTTTTGTAATAAAATTCAGTTCACTATATTACATAGACAGTTATAGTTTTGTTTTTATCCAGTATCCCTATAAAAATCGGTTGATTAATTGGTTATCGGCAAGTACGATCCAACTCAGCTGACGGTATCAGTAAAATAACACAAATATTGACTATTAGGAGTAAAACATGACAAGAATATCTACATGGAGATTAAAATGGTATAGACTGTAATTTAATATCTATTTATTACTGTAGGTGCATCTGGAAAACCCCTTACAGTCACCATGGGCCAAAGTGCATCAGGTGCTAAAGATCTTACTGGACTGTTGACTGCTCAAAGGTATATTAACATTCAGCATATATGTTGTGTCATATAACTTTGAATCGATTCAGAATGTATTTCTAGTTGTGTATTTTCAACTTTTATAATTAACGTAGTAATAGTGAGTAATATTATGGCTAATTCTCTATACTAGTTACAATTGTTTTTAGGTTGAGGCCCCGGCTCTACTGTGATTGTTGTGTCTCGGTAGGTCTGGCTCTTTGTCTGATGCCTCTGGAGGTATCGGCTCAGGAGGAGGTTCCTTCCACAGCCTGCAGGCGTCAGTCATATCCGGCTCCTCCACCACCCCGACACAGGTCCAGACTTCTGCACAAGGTATAAAAGGAGGGTCAGAACCAATAAAAGTCCAGAAGCACAAGCTAGAGCTAAAATTCCTCATAAAGAACAAACTAATCCCTAATTCTTATAATAATCCAGGCTGAAACACACACACACACACACTCTGTCTCCAGTCTGTGGGCTTGTGCTTCTGTCATAAGGGGCTATTATGCCTGAAATGAATATTTATGATGTTGGCTTTTATTGTGTGTGTGTGTGTGTGTGTGTGTAGCTACCTCTGCTAGTAGCCTGTTGCAGGGCCTGAGCTTCAGCCTGCAGGAGATCAGCTCTAAATCTCCTGCTCTGCCCTCCAGCACACAGGTACGAACCCAGACGATGATGTCACACAACTGTAACATTGTACTAGCAGTATTTTGCTGAATAGACAATATGTAATTTTTAAACCCTCTCTCTTTTTCTCTAAGGCTTCAGTTGGAAAAGCTCAGACTCACAGCCAGGTATTAACATCACTCAGTCCAGTAGGTGGCACTCTGGTCCGCGCCGTTCCCGTCGTCTCCACCAGCTCTGGAGTAAATAAAAGCACAGCAATCCATCAGCTGCTTACAAACGGAGGCCTGGCCAAACTGGCCAATAGCCTGCCAGGACTGGCCCACGTGGCCAATCAGAGCGCGGGTACGTCCTTACCGACACCGCGCTCCACCAAACAGCGGCGACCGCGCTGAGTAGTGTTCAGGGAAATGTTACCATGACTACCGTCTTAGCAAAGCGACCAGAAGCGTCGAGCAGCGACGCAGCAAGAAAGTGCTTTACCCGTAGACGGAGGAGGGAAAGAAAGTGTATTGTGTTTGAATCAGCAAAAAGATGTCCACAATCACGCTGTATATATTGTACTATGGGGGGGGGGGGGTCGCTTCTAGAAAAGCAACATGCAGGCGAGATTTCCAGTTTAGACACAAAGCGACTTTAACAATATTCCCGTTAATGTTCATATGGTTCATATGTTTGTCTGTTTTCCGCATTTTCATTATGTTCATGTGCTTAATTTTTTCCGTTTTAATATATTTTGTGTTATTTGGTGCGACGCACATGTACTGGTTTCGGCATCCACTCACAAGTGCATTCATTAAACAAAAACAACCACCCAGCATTACTGATGTCAAGCTTTGTCATTTTTTCCCCCCCTCATCCTTTTTTTTTTTTCCCTTTTCTGTGCGTATATATTATATTAGGGGTGTGACGGTACACGTATTCTTACTGAAATCCTTCGGTACAGGGCATTCAGTTTGGTACACGTGTGCGGAATGCAATCCTTTTTTCGTCCGGAACACTAGTTGAAATCTCAGTTTCCTCAGGACGTATTAAGTGGCGGACCACTTAAGTTTGTTTAGTTTAGTACATTTGTTACATTTGAAAACGTACACAACAATGGCAGGGGTATAAACAAGAAACTAGAGTTAGCGCAGTGTCACTGTGGCTGCTCGCTCCGTACAGTAAATATTTTTGTTACATTAAAACGCTAAAGAATCCATAGCGTTAGCCGCTAACCGGGAAGTGGGAAATTTCTTTTAAAAGGATCGTATCGAGGGAGTGAAAGAATGAAGAATAGAATGAATGAAGACATTTGTTAAAGTGTGCTGAAATAAGTAGAACATTTAAGATCATATGTTTGGAAAATTAAATGTGAAACACACACACACACACACACTTACATACACATCTGTATTATCCAAAACGGGGTAAAAAATAAACTATTTACATTTTTCCATTTATTTTTATTCAATCAATTTAATTTCTGCTAATTTAATTGGTTACTCAACCTAATCAATATATTAGTGTATAGCATTAATTTGATTTATTCTTTTATAAAATTTTAAATGAACAATTCTGTTATTTAACCAAGCAGGTATTTTATGTAAAATTGTTTAAACTAAAAATGTGAACTCTTGATGTTCGCAAATGTTAATAATAAACTGCGTTAATAAGAAAAACGACAAAAAATTTAGTTTTGCTTAGAAATTGTACCGAACCGTGAATTTTGCAACAACAATTTTAGACCAACAGAGGGCGCTGTATAACGTTTACGTCATTATCTCTGCATTATGACTTGTTTTCCCGAACATCATTTTTATTTGCATATTATGCTTTTTTTTTATATATATATATTGATTCTTTTTTGTTCTTTTTGCACATTTCCCTATAAGCTATTTATTTCTCTGGTACTTTCAGGTCTTTACAGTGTCCAAAAGCCATATATTTGCATCATCATATTCATGGTAAAAGCTTTCATTATCTTATCGACAAAAATATGTGGACACCTGAGTTCAAATTAAATGTGGAGTCTCATTCCACATTTAATCTCCATTTGCTCTTATAATACCCACTAGGAAGATTTTCCACTAGATTTTGGAAATTTGTGCTTATTCACCTACAAGGGTGTTTGTAAACTCAGGTACTGATGTCGGTGAGGAGGCCTGATGGTGCAGCTTAAGGCTCAAGGCTACATAGCAGGCCACTCAAGATCTCCATTTCAATCCATCTCATAGCTTTGGCTATCCTGCTGGAACAGGTTTGAGTCTCGTAGTTCAACTGAAGGGAAAATTGAATGTCGCCACATAGTCGTATAGCAGGTAAAATCAGGTTATCTGATACCAATTTAGTGTATATTAAGTTCATTATCAAATTATTTATGTAAACTTGGGATCTTCTGATTGAGCTAACAAAGAAACCATGAATTTAATATGTACATAAAATAATCTATTTGGACTTCATGTAACATGATGTTTGTTAGAATTTAGATGGTCATAAAAATCAATTGGAGTGTGCAAAATGTAGAACCTGGGACAAAAAAAAACGCACATCACACACAACTGATCCGATCATATAGACAATTCATCTACATGCTCCACAATTAACTGCCCAATATGTGGCTCCTTGAGCAGATTTTAATGGCCATGTTGGCTGTTTGTGCCTCACTGCTGCCCTCATACGCTATTATAGATACTGTTTAAACACCTTGGTTTGGAGGAAGATATTGTAGTTCCATCTGTGGATATAATTGCAGAGGTCAGTTTGCAGTCTGCTGTGCTAGAATCATCAATGTGTCACAGTGTAGGACATGGTGTTGGTGTTATAAGAGACTTCTCTCTGAGGAAGTAATTCGAGGTTTTTATTTGTGAATGCCAGGAATCGTTTCTCTTCTCTCTCATCGAGTGTGTACATCGTCAATTCAATATAAAAAAGGTGTATATAGCAAGTGAATATACTTGTATATTCTTGTAATCTGATTAAATATACACTATATTGCCATAAGTATTGGGTCACCTGACCTTTCCTGCTGTATGTGGTTCTTTCTCAAACTGTTACCACAAATCTGGAGGTGCTCAACTGTACCTGACGTCTTTAGATGTGCTATAATGAAATTTGGCGTTTGCTTGAACTTGAAAATCCAGACCTGTTCCTGATGCCCCTGTGCAGAAAGTGAGCTCCTTGGAGATCTGGTGTACATAGTTTGTAAAGAAAGATCTTGCTGGGATAAAGCTCTAAACACATCCCTACTGAACACCTTTGGGATGAATGTGAACGCTGACTGCACCCCAGGTCTCCTCACCTACATCAGTACCTGCCTTTCATAACACCCTTGTGGCTGATCAACACAAATATCCATAAGCAAACTCCAAAATCTAGTGGAACATCTTCCCAGAAGAGTGATTTGGGACTAAATGTGGATTGCGATGCTCAAAAATCACATACCGTACTTGGAGATGCTTGTTTAAGGATCTCATTCATGTAGAATGTTTTTTCCTCAGGTTTGTATGATATAAATGTCTATCTTCAATTTTGGTTTGAGGTTCCAATGACTAGGATCAATGCAAATTTGTATAAAACTTTAAAAGAAAGATATCCTGAGAGTTTGGGCTTATCATCTTCTTGAAAGCTCTAGCAATGGAATGGGTGTAACCTCCTGGCAGAGGCAACCAGGTTTCAAAACATGAAATATCCTGTTTTTTTTTTTGTGTGTATGTTTTGAACAGGTCTGAAAGCCCCTACTACGATCACAGTGACTTTGCGAGGCCAGCCAAGTCGAGTTCAAGCTCTGGGTCACGCTGGAGCTGTACTGCCGCCTCACAACACGTCCGAGCAGCAGGTGGGGGTGTGGATTTATGTAAAAGCAATATCGCATGAACCACAATGGGGTTGCACCGAATACTGGCATTGCTGTGATTTGCAGCTGCAGGCAGGAAGTAGATCCTGAAGAAACCACACTTACCTTGTAATAGGTGGTCTGGCTGGGTTGCTTACATTCTCGCTGAAGGTGCTTCTGAAATACGTAGTTTTCATTGAAACTTATATTCAGAAAAAACCTTATGAAGATGCTAACACTACAGTAGTGACCACTTTAAACTAAATTTCATAGCAAATGAGAAGATACATACAGTAAAACATCCCACTGCAGTTATGGGAGAAACACTGTGGACAAAAGATTTGGAACACCTGATCTTTCCAGCCATATGTAGTTCTTTCCCAAACTTCTACCCCAATTTGGAGGCACACAATGTAGAATTAAATTTTCCCCTCACTTGAACTTGGAGACCCCATCTCTATAAAGGAGCTGATAGTAGCTCCATGAAGATATGCTTTACAAGGGCTGGAGTGGAAGATCTTGAGTGGTCTGTTATAGAAATCTGATCTCAACCCAAGTAAACACCTTTGGGATGAATGTGAATGCTGACTGCACCCCGGGCCTCCTCACCTCACCTACATCAGCACCTGACTTTACTAACACCCTTGTGGTTGAATGAGTAAACATCTCTACAAGCACACACCAAAATCTGGGAATCAGAAGAATATTATAATAGGAAATGGGAACTACATGTGGAATGGGGTGTTTAAAAAGCACCAATCTTATGCTCAAGTGTTTACATTTGTACATATATTGTATTGGCAGATTAATCGATGCAGTGTATCAGCTGAGCTTAATAGAGTCACTTTTAGGTTGAATATCATTTTCAGAGCAACAGCATGAACATTTTAACCCTGAGTAAACTTTTCCACATTTTATAGTATTACATTTTGGAACTAAAATACACTTAATGAGGATCATAACGTGCCATAAATACGTAAAAAAAAACAAAAAACCCACAATACTCCAGAACATTGAACTGATGTAATGGTACCTTCCAGTTGTTTTATTGTTGTTGTTTTTGTTGCGATTGGGTGATTGAGGGAAAGACAATGTTAACTATTGTCCAATTCTAGATACGCAAGCGTATACAGTAAGATGTGTTGTGGGACGCTTTTAACGTCTTGTACGTGACCGAAATTATTATTTGTTTTACAAGGGGACATAAACCAAAAAAAGGAGTAAAATTGAATAAGAATAAAAAAATGTAATTTACAATAAGATGGAATTTGATAGAAATAATAAGAATTGACACCATATGCATTTCCGGAAGGCAGAAACAGTGGGAGTTTTTTAAATAAATATGTTTTAATGAAGTGCAGTTGAGCCGGATGTGCAGTTTTTTTTTGTTTTGGATTATAATTTAATACCTGAGTCTTTACATCACTACACATGCTCCATGTAATTCCAAATGTAATTCTCTGGTGACAGCTGTGCAAAATCCTTTCACTGTTGCCTGTCACTTGTCATTTAATTCAAACTGATCATCTCTGTCGTTATTGATAGGGTTTCTTTCTTTAAAAAAAGAAAAAAAATAGGTGAAATAAAAATCTCACGCCACATCCGCAGCCTTTTCATTTCCCAGCATCGGAATCGATTGGTTTCGAGTGGTTGCTATAGTAACAGTCTCTCTGAGCAGAAAACAGAATTTAGAGCTAATTATCTCATTAAAATCGCTGACAAGTTTAATTACACACATCGCCATTCCAAACTGAGTCAAATCTTTCAGGGGCTTTTTTTTTTTTTTTTTCCTTCCCCAAAGTGTAATTTAACACAAATTTAACACAAATTTAATCGATATCTTTCATTTCAAATGTTTTAAAAGAATTTTTGCTTCAATAGGGTGCAATAAACGACAGGATTCATGGAGACCTCGATGCGCATCATGCATCTGATTACATGGTCGTCCTCCTCACTTCTTATTTGTGATTTTGAAATTGACCTTGGCTATATAATAATATACAATTGGCTATATATATATATATATATATATATATATATATATATATATATATATATATATATATATATATATATATGTGTGTGTGTGTGTGTGTGTGTGTGTGTGTGTGTGTGTGTGTGTGTGTGTGTGTGTGTGTGTGTGTTTGTGTGTGTGTGTGTGTGTGTGTAATTAATTCGATGTTTACACTTTATAGACAATAAATTGTGACACCTCACTATAAGATGTGCTTTTTCAAAATCCCTTTGTTACCCATTTGCTGTTATAATAACCTCCACTCTTCTGGGAAGATGTTGCACTAGATTTTGGAGTGTGCTTGTGGAGATTTGTGTTCACTCAGCTACAAGGGTGTTAGTAAAATCAGAAGCTGATGTAAGTAAGGTGAGAAGAAGAATAGCATTTATTTGTCATTACAACACAGTGAAATTCTTTTCTTGACAAATCCAAACTTGTTCGAAAGTTGGGGTCAGACATAATATAGCAGCCTCTGGAGCACAGAAGGTCAAAAGTCTTGCTCAAGGCCCCAAGAGTGGCAGATTGGCCATCCCCGGGCTTGAACCCCCAACCTTCTGATCAGTAACCCAGAGCCTTAACCACTAAACTACCATTCTATCTTGAGGGGAGGAGGCCAATGGTGCAGTAAGGGTTCTATTCCATCAAAAAGATGTTCAATAGGTTGAAGGTTAAATCTCTATAGCTGGAGATCTTTCACTCCAACCCATGTAAAGCATGGAGCTGCCTCGGTGCACAGGGACACTGTCCTGCTGGAACATGTTCTGGGTCTCCTAGTTTAAATGCATCCAAGACATCAAAATACAATTGTGTGCATTTAACTTTGTGGTAACAATTTGTGGAAGATATGGCTGGAAAAGTCAGGTGTCCCAATACTTTTATCCGTGTGATGTATATCAACTTATCAAGTTGCAACGTTTTAAATATAAATTCTAACTGCATGGTTGTAACCTGTGTATTGTTTTTTTTTTCAATAGTCCTATTTAAACCACTTCATTTGTGCTCAGTTGAATTATCATTTTGTTTACGGATATAATATTTCTCACTTTGCAGCGTTTTATAGCAGAAGTTATTTCGTGATGTGAGCAACACTGAGGCACTGAGTAACTACTCCACTTTTGTTTCCCCAGTGAATGGAATTTTCTTGGAAAAGTTTCATATTGACGCTCACTGGCTTTATCCGTAAGCAGACCGCTGAGCCTTTGGGAGAAACCCTGATTTCCCGACCGCACCTGCTTTCCCACCGAGGCCGAGTTTTGGAACAGCTGTGGACTTTATTCTGCATATAACTGAACGTCTTACTGGCAGGCAGATATGAGCGGATATGAATCAGAACGCTTTAACATCACTTCTGGGCGAGTCTCAGATTAGTCACTGTATACGGTACTGCTCAATGGTGAAACTGTAATAAAAAAAACAGTACATTATTTCATTATACTGTACATGTGTATACTATTGTGAATGACAATAAAAAAAAGGCAGTGCAAAGTCTTTTGGGCCTTTTAGAACTTCTTCTGAAAATTCAAGCTTTACTTTAGAAATGTGTTGACATTTACCCAAAGCAGCTCGTCTTAACCACCTCACTTTAAATATATATTTAAATCAAAATAAAACCAAATAAAGAGACATTTCCAACTGTTGTACTGGTATTGTCCTCCCTCTTATTGCGTTACAAAGTTTATACTTTAATGATGCCGACTAATATATAATAAAACTACAATACAGTTAATATACACTACATGGACAAACGTATTGGAACACGTATTTTCCAGCCATATGTGGTTCTTTCCCATTAGGATGTTGAGGTTTTTGAGGATGTTAAGGTTTTCGTTGGGAGTGACGATGATGGACAGGATTAAAAACGAGTTTATTAGAGGGACAGCGCATGTAGGACGTCCTCTACAGCGCATGTACCCCCTGTCCTCTACATCTGCCTCTTTCAAACCAACTACCTGCATGTCTTCCTTCACCACATCCATAAACCTCCTCCTTGGCCTTTCTCTTTTCCTCCTTCCTGGTGGCTCCATCCTCAGCATTCTCCTACTGATATACCCCATGTCTCTCCTCTGCACATGTCCAAACCATCTCAATCACACCTCCCTCACCTTGTCTCCAAAATGTCCTACATGCGCTGTCCCTCTAATAAACTCGTTTCTAATCCTGTCCATCATCGTCACTCCCAACGAAACCTTAAAACCTCCTGTCTTTTACTCTTTAAACCTGAAGGCTATGAGTTCAAATCCCAGCACCACTAAGTTGCCACTGCTGTGGCATTAAATTAAGTTCAGCTCAGTTGTTTATATTTATATATATATATATATATATATATATATATATATATATATATATATATATATAATCTACCAAATGGCATGAATGTAAATCAATAATGTTATAGAACAGTTATTCTTTCACCAACAATTTGTTTTCTCTTGTTCTCATTTATACAACGAAGAAAAAAAGGAGCTTATGTGAAACCTGAAAGTGGAAAATACACTGATACTAAAGACTCCTTCTTTAAATATTAAATAAATATCTTATTACCTTATCAGACCATAGAATCTAGAGCACTAACGTCAGAGCTGCTGCTTTAGTGGAGCTGTGGCATAAATTCCAAGTTTTATTTGTCATATTTACTGATGTCAGTGACAGTAAGGCTGCAGACATACTACAGAAAACTACAGCAAATATTAAATATTAGTGATATTAAAAGGTAAAGAGAAATACAAATGGTAATAATGAGGCATAGGAAAGTTATGATTGTTTATGTGTGTGCAGAAGTGTGTATATATATATATATATATATATATATATATATATAATATGAATTATATGAATATTTACATGTGACATGTATTATCATGAGGTATTTATACTAAAATATGAAATATATAGGTGTATAAGTGGAATGTATATTTTACAGTAGGTGGGCAAAAATACACAAAGAAACACAAGTCAGATGCAATAGTACTAGAAAGTGTAACGTTATTAAGAGTTCTGAGAATTGAGACGTTTTCCGATTCACTGGTTTGAAAGAAGGATAGAAAAACTTTGAGAACTGGCATTTTTTCTTTTAACTTCCTGTTGATGTGTTGAACAATTAATACATGTTAAGGATATGAAACAAGTCATACTGAAGCCAGAACATTTTTATAGAACGTTAGTCCATATAGATCCTGAGTTTGTATCCCAACTTGTGCTTTTTAATGAGAATTTTCCTCGTCGAAATGTAAATAAAAAAGGCACAGTTTTTGAGCACAAGCTTCAGTATTTCATTGGATTAAAGAAGCTGTCCTTCACCATAGTGATGAGGATTGGGATAACAGCAGGGATAACGGAGCTACACGATTCGAATAGCGTCGCTATGATTGTAGCGTAATTAGAGAGATGGAGAGCGAGGACGCTAATTTGCTTTAATCACACGGCGTTAATCAGGCACTTTACCTACTGTGTGCCGGATCGACACGATTAACGTGGATCCTGCTGGAAAGGTTTTTACTAAGCATGCTGTGTACACTCGCTGTGTATCACACTGCACATATACAGTAGGGATTTTCTGTTCATTTATTTGGATGTCAAGGGCTTATATTATAGCAAGCTACAATTCAATCCACGTAGACCGAACAATATTCAGTTTCCACCAACGTGTACGAAATATATATTTCTTCCTTGCTGTTTTGCTACATTTACAGCATCAGACACACTTATTTTGTTCATTTTTATGTAGTTGAGGGTTAAGGGCCTTATTCAGGGGCCCCAGCCGTGGCAGTTTGGTATCGCTGAGATTTGAACTCAACCCTCTGAGCACAATTCCATCAACTTAATGGCTGTTATACCACTATATTGGTTTGCTATAAGGATTTCTAATAATAGCATAGTTGCATAATCAGGCATTTTTGTGCGGAGTGCATAAATATCGACCCCCTTTCAATTTTGAATGGAAGTTGTAGCTCATTGAGCTTTTGATCAGAAGGTTGTGAGCATCACGCGGCTGCCATTGCTTAAACCTCGAGCAATGCGTGCAACCCTTAATTGTTCAGTTGTGAGGTGAAATTTAATTAAAGGTAAGTCACTCTGGATAAAGACCTCGAGCAAATTCCGTATATGTACGTTTTCTCGCATTCTTCCAGTGCAGCAGACCGGAAATGAAATGACTTCATTAGGATTTTTTTTTTTATTTAATTTGCACTCACTTTAACACCAACTTTATATGTGAAATTAATATGTGTATTTTGTGTAGTTTCGATGTATAGTGTGTGCATAGGTGTTTTTTTTTTAATTTTTTATACGCGATTCATTTTTGGATTTAAATACTTAATAATTTTCACATTCAACAATGAATTCATTCTGAGAAATATATTTTTTTATTTAGTTTCACGTCAATTTTTTTCTCCTTAAATTTTTTTTTTTTTATAAACAACTCAAGTCTATACATTTTTCATGTGTCTTTATAATAATTCATTTATTTCCATAGGAATATATATTTTAGATAATTTTTTATTACTAATTAATTAATGAATTATTAATTAATTAATTTCTATATTTCACATATAGGTGTCAGGGATTCACCCTGCCACGCCCCCCTCTGTAGCTGTCAGGGATTCACCCTGCCACGCCCCCGTCTGTAGCTGTCAGAGATCCACCCTGCCACGCCCCCCTCGATAGCAGTCACGCTGCTTCCCAAGATTACCGACAGCTGTGGCTCATGAAAGATCAGACTACAAAAACTCACGTTCTTGAGTCACAGGCTGTCGGTCGTTATATTGTCAAGCTGGACAATCGCGTGGCTGCTCGACCGCCGGCTGTATATGCGAATTCCACTTCCGACTTGGATTACTCATTGCCGAAGGCTTTATGGATTATGCTTGGGACATTCGAACTCATAGCGGACAACGCGTATCGAGCGGATGTCTTTGTTTGTTGTTTTCAACGGCTTATGAGTGTTTCTGTGTTGTACGGTTGTTGAAATAAAAGGACAATGATCGGACTATATCGGCTTCCGCGTCTGCAGCCTGACAATAGGTTTTATCAATTGGAATTTAGTTTCCTGTGCGATTTTTTTCTTATAACATATTTATTCCTTACTGATATATCCTATATTTTTTATTATATTATTTACATGCTTCTTGTTCATAGGTTCATATGTACACATTTATGGAATAACAGTTTGAAATGCACCTTCACACGTATTCATATATTACTGTCAGTCACATGCACAATTTGTTCTGTAATGTTAAGCTGCTGCATAAATATTTACCTCCTTGATAGAACCATTTACAGCTGTGCTACATCTGGATTGTATTGGTAGTGTATTTCCAAAAAGACAGAAATTGTTTACAGTGCCCATTCTTATATAGATGCTACTTATATTGAAGAAGACTGAATGAAAGGGGAAAAGGTCTTTTTTTTATTTAAAAAAAATTATTTTTTTTCACTCAATTTGCTATCAGATTGATAAAAATTATTGGTAACATTTACACTCTGGGGGATTATCATTCATTTATACATGCATTAGCTATTACACTATATGGAATATTTCCACAGTCTTTCTCAGAGGTTGAGCACAGAGGATGTTGTAAGGATAAAGGCTACAGGTGGTGCCCAAATCATTGAAACTACCGTTGCAGGACAGTCAAGAATATTCTTCAGGGCACACAGGCTTTCAAAAGGAAATGAATATAAAACAAAAGGGCAAATGGACTTACTTAACAAAACCCTTTCAATTAAAATATCATTTATTTATTCATTCATTCAGTAAGCTATTCAGTCATTTATGTGAAAATCTGTCTGTTCATTCCCCAAAATTCCCCCAAATGTGCTTTTCACTCATGACTCATTTTCCTTTGACTTTAAAAAGAAACCGGAAACAAAGTCTTATAAACAGTTATACAACAAAAGGGCACCAGGTTGTACGGTCCAAACATGAACATACATAAATATGTACAAACTCAAGTACAAACTCTTCACACTTTTGCACATTTTCTGGTCAGCTCTGATTCATTATTCCTGATTCATCGCTCCAACCATGGAGCCATGATTCATTGAATAGTAAATATTGCACGTTCGCAGGACCTCTTCAGGACTGTCTTGTGAAATATAGAGCCGAATAACAGCAGTGTCCCGGAGACATGCTTCCGCTCTGTCGAAACACATCCATTCGATGACTCGGCAGTGTTGAAGATTTGAGAAATAACTCTGGCACATGGATGTGAGGCTTGTGTGCAATCTGTGCTTCCAAAAAAGACAGGACATGTTTTACTTTTGCAGGCCGGATTTATTAGGATGCAAAGTTTAAGCTGTGTTTTAGGAATAATTGGTTTTCTGGCAAAAATAGTGCTTAAATATACTTGAGTTCAAAAGGTTAAGACCCCTGCTGCCAAACCCCCCAAACATGGTTATTTTCCGGTAACATGATGTCCCACTGTGTTTTACATCTCTCATCTATTTGTAATGTGAATATATTGTATTTATTTATATTTAATATTATATATCGACAGGGGAGTTGCTCAGTGGTTAAGGCGTTGGTTCAAGATCAAATTCCAGCACCACCAAGCTGCCACGGTTGGGCCCTTGAGCAAGGCCCTTAACTCTATCGGTTGAAAGTTGCTCTGGATAAAGGCATCTGCCAAATGCCAGAAATGTAAATGCAAATAGTCAATAAGTAACGGTTCTGAAGACTTTGCCATGGGGGGAACTTAAAGTAGGTAAAGATTTGCCTTTTACAGATATAAAGCATTGACCAACAAAGCTTAGACGTCTCCTTGCTAATAAGAATGTTCTCATATCCACAATATCATGCTATTTCATATTCCATGTTCCCAGATTACCTGAAGTCCCCAACAATCAGAAATTCCTGTTACTATAACATTTTTGTGTTTAGATTGAGTGCAATATTAGAAATTAAGCAATATCTTTTGACCAATTAAATTGTAGAATTCAAAAGGACTGCGGGTTAAAAAAAGATTTTATAGTGTTTGAGTATTTAAAATTGGTAGTTTTTAGAGATTTTAACAATTAACACCTTACAAAAATTACACAAAACAAAGTTATAATGTGAAAAATTCATATTTTTGAAAACTCACTATATAAGACTATTATTATTTTATTATTATTTTTTTTTTTAGATGTTCTTCTCCATGACATGTAACATCTAGTGACTGGGCAGGCCATTCCATGGTAGATAACACTCTGTAAATAACACACAGAGCTTAAACGTATCCTTCGGGTCATTGTCTGGTTGTATGGTGAAGTCGGGTCCAATTTGCCGCAGTCCAGATAAAAGTAAAGAAGTGTTGATGTAAGTAAAGGTTGCCATGTTGGTTCATTATTCCTTACACCCTGAATAAGGCACCAACCGTCCCTGCTCCGAAAACATCCCCAAACCATTAAGCTTCCACCTCCATGTTTGACTGTGAGTGTGAGGCAGCCTGATCACATCTTCTCTCCTGTTCTTACACAAGTTCTTCTGTTAGACATGAAAATCATCTGTCCACAGACTTTTCTTTCAGTCATTCAATGTCCAAATCGTATATATTTTTGACTTTTTCCCTAAGTTCGTTGCAAAGAACCAAAGGGAACATGCATGTGATAAGACTAGGTGTTTACACACTTTTCACAAGGTCTGTATACACTACTCGTACAAACATAGCACTTTTTATAAAAGTATGGAAGATTATGTAAGTATAAAAGTTGTCCTACAAACGATACACTACGACATTAACCTGCAATAACCTCAACATCAGCATTTCGAACTTGTGTGTGCTGATACTCCAATATAAATACTGAGAATAAACATATTGATCCAGCTTTAGCTCCACTCTCATTCCACCTGAACTTAATTTTTCTCAGAAAACCGACCTGTCCTTAACTCGCAAAAAGTCCCAGAGTTTTCAAACATCTCTCTTTTGTTTGTTCAAGTGTTTGGGTGAAATGCTGTCGTTGTTGTCATAACCACTTTCAGAACGGGTCACGTCCCGAAGAGCCAAGTTCAAAGTTTGTGCTTTCAAACATTGATCGTTTTGCTTCAAAGTCAATAAATGGACGTGCACATGTGTGTGTGTGTGTGTGTGTGAGTGTGTGTGTGTGTATCTCTGCCTGTGTTAGTGTTTGTATGTCTGTATATGTGTTTTCTGAGTATTGCTTCACAGTGGATGTATTGAGAACTTCTCTAATAATTTAAATAGCACTAAAATGGATTGTGTGACATCACCGGAATCACTCGAAAAGTACAATTTAAAAAAAAGAAATGTATCAAACTATTATACTGAACGTACAAAGGTACACGCCCCATTGGAAACTAATGGTTGAATTTTTACATTAAAGTTGATTTCCTTAAAGATCATTATTTTAAGTGAAATTTATTGTACGCTAATTTGCTAAATGTAGTATGCTAAATTGTATGCTATCGTATGCTAATCATTTTTAGTTGAATTCGTTGAGATCATTAAAACAAACAAATAAACAAAAATTTATAATAATTGCAATTTAATCACAGTTAAGCCAAACTCATCAGTTATCAAAGATCTAAATAAATAAATATATAAATATATAAATATATATATATATATATATATATATATATATATATATATATATATATATATATATATAGAGAGAGAGAGAGAGAGAGAGAGAGAGAAGTAAAGAAAAGAGTGCAGGCAGAGTGGAGTGGGTGGAGAAGAGTGATAGCAGGAGTGATTTGTGATAGAAGAGTATCTGCGAGAGTGAAAGGGAAAGTTTATAGGACTGTGGTGAGACCTGAGATGTTGTAGGTTTGGAGACAGTGGCATTGAGTAAAAGACAGGAGGTGGAGCTGGAGGTAGCAGAGCTGAAGATGTTGAGGTTTTCGTTGGGAGTGATGACGATGGACAGGATTAGAAATGAGTTTATTAGAGGGACAGTGCATGTAGGACGTTTTGGAGACGAGGTGAGGGAGGTGAGATTGAGATGGTTTGGACATGTGCAGAGGAGGGACATGGGGTATATCAGTAGGAGAATGCTGAGGATGGAGCCACCAGCAAGGAAGAAAAGAGAAAGACCAAGGAGGAGGTTTATGGATGTGGTGAGGGAAGACATGCAGGTAGTTGGGTTGAAAGAGGCAGATGTGGAGGACAGGGGGGTATGGAGACGGATGATCCGCTGTGGCGACCCCTAATAGGAGCAGCCAAAAGAAGAAGAAGAAGACGAAGGAACTATAATATTTATGACAAGTATTTCACAATTTCTGTTGAGTTTACAGTACAGTACATGTACAATCTCATAACCTTGAATGTTCCCGAATGGCGAAACTGGCAGGACTTTCATAGGGTTCGATGAAGAATCCAACAACACAGTCTTCTTTTTACAGAACGCCTCCTCGGTCATATGTTTTGAAATATTCGTCACTCGCTCGAGAGGATTTACCGCTCTATAAAAATCTTATTTCTTATAATTGTATTTATCAGTATTATTCCACTAGCTTTTGCTTTCTAGCACGAGTTATTACTCATAGCGCTTACTCAGCTCGTTATGCAACGACGTTAAGTTTAAAATACAAACAGTTTACGTTTTCTGAGCATTTCCTCGTCACTGCTTCTGTCTGCTGCTCTGAGAAATAAGCATGTTGACTCATTTCGTGACAAATTACGAATAAAGTGATTACACTTGGAATAAATCCCACTTTTGTGATTAACAGTGTAAAACAGGAAGGAGACTTTTTGGCATGAGACTACCTTAGTCAACTTTTTGGAATAAAATATTGACTGTGTTAAAGTTATACTTAAAATATAGCAGTAAAACGTTTAATTAGTGAAGCTTAATTAGCAGAAAAAGCCATACAATCGTGATCATGGTCAAAATATGACAGTAAATAATGGAAAATTATTATATTTATAAAAGTCAAAGTATCTGTCCAGGTATTTTCACCCAGAACTGACCTCTGTTTTTAACCCCAGTTTCCACACATATATATGCTACATACTATATCTGGTCATATTTTAGACACCCGACCATCACCATCCATAGGTCCCAGAACTATTCTCCACTTTGCTGTTGCACCACTCTTCTGAAAAGGCTTTGGAACTAGATTTTGGAGCATGGATTTGTGTTCATTCAGATACAAGAACGTTAGTGAGATTAAGCACCGATGTTGGGTGAGGAGATGTTGAGGTTTTCGTTGGGACTGACGAGGATGGACAGGATTAGAAACGAGTTTATTAGAGGGACAGCGCATGTAGGACGTTTTGGAGACAAAGCGAGGGAGGTGAGATTGAGATGGTTTGGACATGTGCAGAGGAGGGACATGGGGTATATCAGTAGGAGAATGCTAAGGATGGAGCCTCCAGGAAGGAGGAAACGAGGAAGACCAAGGAGGAGGTTTATGGATGTGGTGAGGGAAGACATGCAGGTAGTTGGGTTGAAAGAGGCAGATGTAGAGGACAGGGGGGTATGGAGACGGATGATCCGCTGTGGCGACCCCTGATGGGAGAAGCCGAAAGAAGAAGAAGAAGAAGTTGGATGAGGAGGCCTGGAGTGCAGCCAACATTCCAATTCTTCCCAAAAAGGGTTGAGGTCAGAGCTCTATAGCAGGCCACTCAAGATATTACAACCCATGTAACAAAGCATATCCCAGAGGTGCCTCAGTGTGGATGAGGTCAAGGCTCAGAGGAGGACATTTCGAATATTTCCATGCCAGCAAACTTGTTTCTTAATGGAGCTTGTTTTGTTCATGCTGAAACAGGTTCAGGTGTCTCAGTTTGCTACAGCAAACACATTCTATCCATATTGTGTGCTTCCAGGACTGTGAATGAGGAATCTGATGGTTTTTGTTTGCGTGCTAGCTCATCATGCATTCTTTTCAGGTTAATTTAAGCTTCAAAGTTTGCATAGAGGTGTAACTGAGGTTTACTTCTCGCTGTTTGAGATATATACAAGGTTTATAATTAAGAAGTTGATATAATGGTGTAATGTGGAAAGTGGTAGCTCAGTGGTTAAGACTTTTGACTTATGTTGAGATAGTTGTGAGTTCAAATCCAAACATCAATCTATAAGTGCTGGGTAAGGTCCTAACTCCTTAACCTTTTTATAAATGAGGTTATTATAAGGTCACGTCTGCCATAATGTAAATATATATAACTATATAAGACATGTTCAGAAGTATGTACCTCAGCATGCCATCACATAGCCATTCAAAATAAGTCATCTTGTAGATCACAAAGTACCTAAGCTGAGACTTTATTTTGAATCATATTAAACTTTTTGAATACAAGAAACTCCATTGTAACTGAGCTAAAAGTTGATGCTAACAAGTTATTAGCAAAATCACTACACACTCTTATCACAAATACGTTGTGTTTCCAAGTGAACAAGAAAAGTCTGCGGGATCATACGGTAGCAAGAGCGAAAAACAAAGGCAAAGAAGCTGAGTTTAAAGTTTAGTAAGCTTTTGGAGAATGAATGTTGAACCTATATATACTTTATACTAAACATAGTACCAATTTAAAGTTTTGACACATTTATTTCGATTATTTTCAACTTTGTACATTAACACTGAAAACATTGTAACTATGGAAGAACACGTCTGGATTTATGTAGTGAACAAACAAGTATTAAAACAACCCAGAATATGTTTTATATTGTAGATTGGACAAATGAGCTACATTTAGCTTAGATGTCAGCTTGGCAAACTCATGCATTCTCTCATTCTCAGATTCATGAGGTAATCACCTGGAATGGTTTTCAGTTCACAGGTGCCTTGTGAAGAGATCATTTGTAGCATTTCTTGCCTTATCTTGCTCCTCTCTGTTCTTGCACCGAGGTGGTGGAATGAACTTCCCCTAGATGTCCTAGATCTTCAAGCGATGATTAAAGACCTACCTCTTCCTGAAACACTTAATTTAGCACTTTCCAAGTTTGCTTTGTGAATTCAAGAGTTATATTTATATTAAGTTTGTAATCTTGCGTACCAGTGTCGATTTATTAATTTCTAGAGACTCGAAGCACTTTTGTACGTCGCTCTGGATAAGGGCGTCTGCCAAATGCCGCAAATGTAAATGTAAATATTATCAATGTGCTATCAGTTGTCTCGTGCAGAGGAAAGTCCAGAGTCAGTAGCCCTATTATTACTAGTACATCTACTGTACAAAAAAACTTTCTTTCGGCTTCTCCCATTAGGGGTCGCCACAGTGGATCCTCCACATGTTTGATTTGGCACATGTTTTTACGTTGGATGCCCTTCTTAATGCAACCCTCCCAATTTAACCGGGCTTGGGACCGGCACTAAGAGTGGCTGGGGTTGGTTCCCTGACCGGGGATCGAACCCGGGCCGCAGCGGTGGGAGCGCCGCATCCTAACCACTAGACCACCAGGGAACCCACTACTACAACTACTTTAACAAATCCATATTATGGAAAGAAACACTCAGTAAAGTCAAGGAAAAAAGTCAGTCAATCCTTTCTTTAGAAAAAAGAGTCAGTCAATCTTTAAAATCTCAAAAACTTGTATCCATAAATGTGTCCTAAGCAATCAAACGCTATAAAGAAACAGGCTCTCATAAGGACTGCTGTAGGAAGGAAAGACTAAGAGCTACCTCTGCTGCACAGGCATAATTCAACATCCACTGTTCGGAGGCGACTGCATGAGTCAGGCCGAATTGTAGCAAAGAAACCATTACTTCACAAGAACAACAAGCAGAAGACACTTGCGTGGGTCAAGAGACAAAAATAATGCACATTAGATCAGAGGAAAACCATCCTTTAATCTGATCAATCCAAATGTTTGGTTCTTTGTTATTGTTAGACATACAGAGGGTGAATGGTTGGCTCCTGAATGCTACTGGGAAGCATGGAGGAGGAGGTGGGATGGTATGGGGAATGCTTTGCTGGTGACAATGTCAAATTTGAGGGTACAATTAAGCAGCATGGCTACCACAGCATTTTGCAGTGATATCAGTCCTATCTGATTTGCACTTAGTTGGACCATCATTTGTTTTCCAACAGGACCCCAAACACACCTGTAGGTTATGTAAGAGCCATTATTTTAAGAAGGAGAGTGATGAAGGGCTGCATTAGATGACCAGGTCTCAACAATCTCCCGATCTAAATCCAGCTGAGATGGTTTGGAACGAGTTGAATGAGTGAAGAAAAAGCAGCCAACATGCACTCAGCACCTCTGGAAACTCATTAAGATAGTTAGAATACTGCTCCACATGACTACTTCATCTCTGATCATCTGATGAGAGAATTCCATGAGTTTGTCAAGCTGTCATCAAAACTAAAGGACAATTGGACAACTTAAGGACAAAAGGACATTGGACAATGTGAAAATATCAAATATATTATGGGTTGTTTAACACTTTTTTTGGTTTCCTGACGTGTTCTTTTAGTTTGGATATCATTACTATGTTGCAGAAGAAGATGCGTCCAAAGTTTTGTCCAGTTTTAAACTGCTACTTTTGTACAGTTTTGAACTGCTACTCCGATGCTTCGAGGTCCCTCATCATCATCATCATCATCATCATCATCATCATCATCATCATCCGTTGTGTGGGTTCGAGACATTCAAGTGATCACGAACATCACAAAGTTAAACCCGCCCTCCAGAGGGATCTCGTGCACCCACCCCTCCTCCTGAAACCTCCCATTTTCCCCTCCCTTCCTCCCTCCCTTCTCCAGTCCTTCTTCCCTCCTTCTTCTCTCTCTCATCTGTCTGTCTCTCCAAGTAGTCTTCGCAATCTGAGCGCTCGTGCTCTTGCTGCTGCTGCTGCTGCTCCTGCCCCTGCTCGTGCTCTTGCTCCTGCGTGCGTGTGTGTGCGCGCGCGTGTGTGTCTGTCTGTCTGTGTGTGTGTGTGTGTGTGTGTGTGTGTGCGTGTGCGTGTGTGTGTATATGTGTGCGCGCGCGCGCCTCACTGTGTCGTCCCTGCGCTGGTTCCCCGGGATCATGGAGCTCGCGACGCGCTGCTTGCTGGTGCCGCCGCCGCCGCTGTTGCTGCTGCTGCTCGCGAGCCTCGGCGCGGCTTCCGCGGCCACCGACTGGGACGCGGCGATCGGGGCGGATGAGCCGAGCTACTACGACGAGACGATGATGAGTCCCCCAGAAGCGATCGACTACAAAGACCCGTGCAAAGCCGGTGAGAAGAAGCCGCGGCGTTTGTTTACTCTCCGTGCTGTGTTTTTTTTTTCTTTCTCTTTCTCTTTTTCTTTTTCTTTTTACCCTTTCTTTTCCTTCCCCACCTCCTCCTTCACCTTCTTATTTTCTCCTCTCTTGTTTCTTTCTTATTTTTTGTTGTTGTTGCACGAGCCACGCAAGTGTGCACCGTGACAGATAAGCGAGAAAAAATATAAAACAACACGATTCCCGGTTGTGTGCGTGTCAATATATCCATGCATACATGCATGTGTGTATATATGCATCAATATATGCATGTGTGCGTGCATTCGCAAAATCCGTTTTATTTGCAGTGTACTTTGTATTGGGGTAAAAAAACAAACAAAAAAACAATCACGACACTTGCACGTAGCACGAGACACGTAAGAGAGACAACCGGAAAGTTTTCTCCTCTGTGTTCCCTTTTTTTTTTTTTTTTTTTTTTTTTTTTTTTGGGAAAGGAAATGAAGAAAGGGAGGGGGCTGGTGAAACTTTGTAGCCATGCAAGTGACGCAACATCTGGATATTGTGTTCTTTAGTTTTTGATGATGATGATAATGATGATGATGATTGTTTATTGTGTGGGGGAACATCATGCACTTCACTGGAGTGCTTGCCAAAGTGTGTATCTCATACTGTCAATGTGCATGTTGTGACACAGAAGGTGCACACCATAAGATATTAGTTTCTGGTATGGCGAAAGTCCAAAAGTAGGTTTTCCAAACTTTGTCAATCACGAATGACACGTGAGATCGGCTCATATATCATACCACATCCCTGATGACTGATTATGAAAGATGCTGCATTTGGGGACTCTGGAGGCTCTGGGGAATGGGGGTGAATTTCACTTAAGTTCTCCACGACTGGTGAGATGAATCGATGACGGCTAATTAACCTCAATATATCATTAAAAAGACGAAGCTTGGTGGCTCGAGGGCTCAAAAGTAGCGATTAACTGCAGTCCCCCGAAGTCCTCATTATCGTTCTTTCTGACAGTCGAGAGTTTTTTAATGGTAAAACTTTACACACTTTTTTTTTCTGCCTTCGGATTCGTCGAGATCGTGTTTTGTTGCCGTCAGCGACGCGTTGTTATTTGATAGGGCTTCCTTCAGCAACACTATCCCTCCCTCTATTTCTCCCTCCCTCCTTTCACCGGGCCACGGACTTCAATCGTCTCCGAGATCTCCGTCTCAGTTAACTTCTTTCCTGCTCCGGTCCTCCTCTTTTGCGTCTTTCCCTCCCTCCCTCTCTTTCATCCTGCTCTTTTTCGCTCTTTCACAGCCCGGCTTTCTGCCTTGTCCTCATTTGCAGATGAATGGGGGCCCTTGGCTGTTAATTTTTACGTTTTTCACCCCTTCTAAATAAAAAAAAATAAAAGAGAGGGTCCCCCATTTCTAGTGGCTGTAGGACACCATTGGTATTCTGGTCCCGGTTTGACCCATAGATACGCAGAAGACACCGACCTTTCAGATGAGCGCTGAGTTCTTGCGAGTTGTTCTGGATTTTTGTTTGTCTTCGGAAGTTCACGGATGCTTTTTCTATACGTTTGCGCTGGTTCTTGGCGACGTACCGCAAACGCGATACGATTGTTGACGCTTCAGCCGACGCTCCATTTACGTAAGACGTAAACACAGGAATTCGTGGAAGTAGCCAAATGCGACTGCGACGAAAAAAAAAAACGTAATCCCTTATTACCTCCTCCTCTGTGTAAACAAGTACATCCTCGCTGAGCATCACCGCCTCTTCTCTTTGTGACCCAGAACTTCACTCCAAATCTGCACTGATAAACAGAATCCGCAGTTCGAAGGTACTCGACGACAGGGTGCTGTGGTGTGTGTTTACCCCCATGACGTTAATCATTCACCTATAAACTTGCCCTCGAATAGAGAACGACATGTTGTAATAAATGCCCATGGCGCAATTAATTCCTGTTATAAAATCGTTCCTTCGCAACCATCTGTTTTTGGGCCGATTCAGAATCGTCGCTATTGGCAGTATCCCTGAGCATACGAGGGATTTTGTTTCTGTTGGAGGTGGTAGCTCAGTGGTTAAGGCATTCGGTTCGGAAGCTCACGAGTTTAAATCCCACCACCAAACCAAGCTGCATTGGCTGGGCCCTTGAGCAAGGCTCTTAAATCTCAACTGCTAAGTTGTAAGCCTGTGATTGAATGTGACCTCATAGCGCATTGATTGTCGATTGGTCTGTTTTGAAGTTAATCAAATAAATAAACACAAAAAGGGCAGTGAAGACGTCACTGTGGTGAAAAACCTACGCGCTCATGCCTTGGACGTCGGAGACCAGATGGCATGTTTACACATGTGCTGAGGTGATTTTTAGGTCCCTGCGGAAGCCGTTAACTTAAATGTACCGTTTTTTTTTTTTATTTTATTTGTACTGACTGACGAAAGAACTTGCCTGCAGTGATCTACCAACGCATCCGCGATCGTTCTTAATTTACAATGTTTTGCTCTGGTTGCTATGGTGATGTGTTCGATGGTGGACAATGTTCCAGCTTTTTTTCTTTCACTGTACGTCTATTTTTGTACACGTTTTTCTAGCTTGAGAATGTTGCTTATGTCGGATTGTCTCTTGTGACACAAGATGTGTTTTGGGAGCAGTGTGAGCGGTTTGAAAGTCCAATCCGAAGTATCTCGTATCGGCCCATTCCTTATTTCCTTGCAGAAGATATACACTGACTTTATTACTGTGGATACCAAATTGAACGAATTGGATTTCTGATGCTCTTTTCTTCTGGGGACATAAATCCCTTTACCAGTCCACCTGTGAATGACCGCCGACTCATGCGTTTCCATTAGTTTCCATTCCAGGTCACTAAATTCCAGCAGAACAACTCGCTCCCACCAGTCCTCACTACGGACCGTCATCCACATGCTTCTGCTTTTCGGAGGAGGGAGGGGGTCAATTTGAGAAGCTTGTTGGAGATGCACAGCTTTCAGAGTTTCTTTTCCTCACACCTTCTGTCAGTCGTATCCCTACAAATTCCCGCTTTACATAAGATTATCACACATTAGAACTAATGGAAATACACAAACAACACATGTAAACACCATATCAGATTAGATAATGTCTCATATAAACACAGAATATTTCAATCTGAATTATATTATGACAAAAATTGTGTATATAAACATGGCTACTGATGATGAAGGAGGTGTGTGTGTGTGTGTGTGTGTGTGTGTGTGTGTGTGTGTGTGTGTGTGTGTGTGTGAGTGTGTGTGAAGCACTTGGTGCTGAGTAAGGTGGAGAATCTTGTGTGTTTGCTGACCGGCTGCAGGATTGGATCTGTGGTTGGGCAGCTGCCAGGTCGGTCCGATCGAAGCTCTGTGTGAAAGTATGTGGTTTTCTGCCGCGTTTACTGAAGAAGCAAACCAGACTCTCTAGTATCAAGATGAAGAGAGACAAACAATCAGACTCATAGATAGAGATAAAGGGAGATATACAGAGAGAAAAAGAAAGACAGTGAGAATAGAGACATCTAGAATATAGACATATAGAACAATCACAGATCGACAGAGAGAGACACATACAATGATAAAAAAAAAAGGGAGACACACTCACAGGGAGACAGAAAAAGAAAGACAGAGAGAGACAGAGTTACATACACTCAAAGAGAGACAGAATGTCAAAGAATGACCGAGACATAAAGACAGAGAAACAGACATCTATGCACTTAGGGAGAGACAGGAAAAGACAGTGAAAGAAAGACCCACCTACACTCACAGAGAGACAGAAAAAGAAATAGAGGGAAAGAAAGAGAGAGAGACACTCCGAGAAACAGAAAAAGTAAAGAAAGATTGAGAGAGAGAGAGAGAGAGAGAGAGAGAGAGAGAGTTACATACACTGAGTTAAAAGAATGACAGAGACATAAAGACAGAGAAATAGACATCCATGCACTTAGGGAGAGACAGGAAAAGACAGTGAAAGAAAGAGAGACGCATACACTCTCAAACACAAAAAAAGAAAGAGAGAGAGAGAAAGAGAGACACTCACAGAGAGACAGAAAAAGAGAGAGCGAGAGAGAGACACTCAGAGAAGCAGAAAAGGTAAAGAAAGAGGGAGACACTCACAGAGAGACAGAAAAATAAAGACCGAGACACAAGAGAGAGAAAGAAAGAAAGAAAGAAAGAAAGAAAGAAAGAAAGAAAGAAAGAAAGGGAGAGACACAAAAACATTGAGAGAGGGAGAGAAAGAGAGAGGGAAAAGAAAGACAGAGACTGACAAGATGGGGAGTTTGGAAAATTTTTTGCAAAGCTGGACTTTTTGTTTTTGAGACTCCAAACAGTCAAAACTGTTGCTGTATTTTTGTGACATTTTTGACATTTTTCTGTCATTTTATTTTCCCTCATTTTTGGCTCTCAGTCTCTATAAAGCTTTCAAGTCTTTTTAATCATAATCTAGTGTTCGGTTAATGGAGTCAGAACTGCACTATTAACATTGTAGAGCTTCTGACCTGCCTTCATCTGTTTCACAGATGTCCTCCAAGTGCTTGAGGGTAACGGCACTTGAACACACACACACACACACACACACACACACACACACACACACACACACACACACACACACACACACACACACACACACACACACACACACGCGCGCGCTTCGATGTAATACTTCCTGTCCCTATATAGTGCTTTAGTTCTCAGACACATGCACCTACTTTTCCTTCGTGTGGTTTTTTTATACTAGACAGAGGATGATGCACTTTGACCTGAAACTCCCTCACTCCAGCTTTCACCCTGGAAAATATATTCCAGTCTTTTTGGTTTTCCTCCAGCTGTTTCGGGTGCAGGGCGGAAAACCACGAGAATGAGGAGCCGAGGTCGGTGCCAGAGCGAGTGGCATCGTGCAGTCAGTACAACTGTACTGCTGTGCCAGAGTGGCAAAAGAGAGAGAGACTGAGAGAGTGAGAAAGGGAGAGAGAGACACTGGGAGGAAGAGAGAGACACAGATAGAAACACAAAGAGAGAGAGCGAGAGACTGAGAGAGTAAGAAAGAGAGATAGAGACTACTGAGAGAGTGAGCGAGACACTGGGAGAGAGAGAGAGAGAGAGAGAGAGAGAGAGAGAGACAGACAGACAGACAGACAGTGAGACATTGAGAGACACGGGCATAGAGTGCAACAGTCAAAAAAAGCAAGAGAAATGGAGACGGAGTGAGCAAAACTCAAAGACAGAGAGAGACCCATGCACGAAAGATGTGACAGAGAAACAGAATGTGTCCGTGAGAGAGACGGAGACATAGAGAGACAAACACTGAGAAAGATGCAAAGAGACAGATAGAGAGAGACTGACAGTGAGACACTGAGAGATGGATGCATAGAGTTCCTTAATCAAATAGAGAGAAGGAGACAGAGACAGAGTGAGCAACACTCAAAGACAGAGACTCATGACAGAAAGAGACAGAATGTATGAGAGAGAGAGAGAGAGAGAGAGAGAGAGAGTGAGAGAGAGAAACACTGAGAAATATCCAAAGAGTGAGTCAGACAAGCAGCGAGGCAGACAAAAAGGACGCCTTATGCATGAGGGAGAAAAAGAGGGAGAGGAGGAGAGACCGGTTAAGACACGAAGAAGAGTCAAACACCGATTCTGAGAGCGCTGAAGAGACACTGAGAGAGACGGATGCATAGGGTGGATGGAGACATTGAGAGTTTCAATGAATGAGACACACTTGAACAGAGGAAGAAGCATAGACAGACAAAAAAGTGACCGACAGAGACAGGGGGACACATGAGAGACACACTGAAAGACACATACGGCGAGAAAGAGAGACAAAATGAGAAAAAAAACACATGAAGAAAGACATATGTACAGAGAGAGGGGGGAAAGGACACAGAGAAAGACAGATGCATAAGAAACACACAGAGACACATACCTACAGAGAGGCACAGCACATAGACAGATGTACAGATAGTGGGAGAAAGAGAGACACATGTATAGAAAGACACACACACACACACACACACACACACACACACACACACACACACACACACACACACACACACCAGAGAATAAGAAACAGATGGAGAGAAAGTAAGAAACAGAGAAAGAAAGAATACTCAAGTGTTATCCAGGGTCTCCTGGAGGTTACAGAAGCGTGCTGGTTGGTGTTGGAGTCCAGTGTGAGAACAAGAGAAATGGCTGCATTTGAAAAGGGATTGTCCATGTCTGTCTGTGGACAAGGAGAAAAAGAAGGACTAAAGAGAAAACGAGAGACAGTATTTACAAAGAGACAGAAAAAGAAAGACAGGAAGAGAGAAGCACATTCACTTATACTCGCAGAGGGACAATCCATACACACACACAGAGGGACAGAAAAGGAAGATGTAGAGAGAGAAATATATCCAATCACAAAAAAAAAAGACAGAGAGAGACATACACTCACAGAGAGACAGAAAAAAGAAGATAGAGAGAGACACATACACACACAAAGACACAAAAAGAGACTCACACACACAGAGGGACAGAAAAGAAAGATGGAAAGAGAGGAACATATACAATTACAAATGAGAAAGACAGAGGGAGACACAAACACTCACAGAGAGACAGAAAGACACACACACACACACACACACACACACACACACACACACACACACACACACACACACACACACACACACACAGAGGGACAGATGGACAGATAAAGAAGAAGAGGGAGAAATATATCCAATCACAAAAATGAAAGACAGAAAGAGACACATACACTCAAAGAGAGACAGAAAAAATAAGACAGAAACACACACACACACACACACACACACACACACACACACACACACACACACACACACAGAGGGACAGAAAAGGAAGGAGAGAGAAATATATCCAATCACAAAAAATAAAGAAAGAGAGACAAACACGCAGAGAGACATAAAAAGAAAGACAGAGAGACACATACACACTCGCATACAGTTTCCGTTTCTTTTCATTCTCATCTGCATTCACGAAGTTAACCTGATTGTCCCTGTCTGTCTGCGAGATAAAGACGAGGCATCGTGTTAATTAGTCTTACTTTTTTCTTCATTTTTTATTTTTTTTTTACACAAAACACCGTAACACGAGTTTAAATTAATTTGCGACTCGTTTGATGTGAAATCCCAGTGAGCAGAGAATCCGAAGCCCTGACTCCCTGATAGCGTGGGTTTCCAGGCCACGAGCACATTCCAGCAGCTTTTTAAAAGATCATGCAGGATTCAGCAGCTTTCCTTTCAAATCAGTTCTCTTTATCTTTCACCCAGAGAGCTAACATTCATGTTCTTGTTGAGTCGAATCGTTTTCTATGCTGAGTAGCGAATTAAACGTGAGACCTTTGGAAGTTTACAAGTCGCAGTTCATGAGTAAAGAACGACACGTCGTGCTATTTATCCGTCACGTTAAAATGTGTGTCTTTCATTATCACTTATGCTATATGGACAAAAGTACTGAAGCATTTTAATTCTCCAGCCACACGTGGTTCTTCCACAAACTGTTAGTCGGAGGCACACAATCGTGTAGGACGTCTTTGGAAGCGGTGGCATGAAATTTTCGTTCTCTTCAACTAGGAGACCCAAACCTGTTCTACCATGACAATGTGCATTCGCACAAACATACGCTCTACATGGGGTGAAGTGGAAGATCTCCTGCTATAGATCTCCAACACTGTTGAACACCTACACCTACACCTACACCAATACCTGACTTTATTGAACACCCTGGTAGCTAAATGAGCGCACATCCTCACAAAATCTGGTGGAACATCTTCCCAGTAAACTGGAGTTTATAATAAGAAGATATGGGGATTAAATCAAGTCTTATTTAGATGTCCATAAACTTTTCTCCATATAATGTACATTATAGCAGGTTATAAACAGTCGCTGACACTGGAGACTCCTTCCAAAAAAGTGCATAATAATCGTCTCCTCTTTGCCAGAATATCAGTTGTACACGTCATGTGTTTATGGCTGGTCATTCGAACATTTTAATAGAGGTGTGTATGGAATTATTATCATTGTCATTATTAAAATGGGAGTTGTCGAATCCAAGATCCTGGATCATGTCTAACGTAATGTTGAGACATCATCGCCACGTTACGCAGCTCTTCAAACACAACGCGACGTGACTGAGTTTGAACAGGACCACCTGTTTTTGGGCTGAGTGAAGTTTTCGCTTTTACCAGTACATTTTTTTGTGTCTGTGGAAGTTTTTATTTACTCTAAAAGAGATGGAATGGGATTCCCACCCTTCCATGGCACATAAGCATTTCCTGTTTACCATATTTTTCGCCATGGGGATCGCTCAGAACCGTTGCATTTCTCTACGGCGAAGAAAAGCTGTGCCTGAGTGCCAGCGCTGCGATGAGTAATAAAGATTTGTCACGTGTAGTAAACACGATGAAGTCAGTACAACCCTTTGGGTGTCACTTCACAACATCTGGCGCTCCTTCGAGGTACTGGGATTAATAGGAGCCTGGGGTTTGTTTGCGCTTCATGTAATGCTTTGGCGGAGCAGATTCGAAGAAACTGCAGAAATATCCGCTTCCTTTCTCCGCTGTGTGTTTGACTCGTCAAGCTCTCGAAACAGTCTATACTAACATCCTATCCGAATTGTAATAACTTGTGGCTAATGACAAATGGATGAACCATATAATGAAACTATTAATGAAACATTTGCATGTGGTAACAGTATCTTTGCTACCGGCCGATATGTTGTTTTTCCGTAACACCACACTCATGCGTGTATTATTCCGTACACCTTAACGTCTACACATGGCGTAAGCGAGTAAAGACAAGAGCTGATGCAAGACAAAGCGAGGACGATGTGGACGAAGATGTTGGCAGACTGTAGGTTATTCAGCGTTTGCCAGCTTCGGCCAATTCAGAGGTTTGGAGACTGTGTCTGCGTCGGCCAGCTGACGTGACAGCAGGTCATTCAGGGTTCTCTTGGCTAACTCGCTACAGCTTGTTTACATTGCTTCGAGCTGCCGCGACTCTAGCTGATCCGGGACCAGATGCTTGAGGCTAGGATTAGGACTGGAGGTTCAAACCTTGTGTGTAGCCTCTAACCGGCATTTAGAAATACAGCTGGATGCAAAAGGTTGTACGCCCTAAGGGTAGAAGAATCCAGAAGACAAGCATGATGAATAGTTTTAACGATGGTGAGGAAACGTTTGTGTAAAGCTATAATGTAAGTGATAGTTACTGAGTGTTATTCACAACATTAAATGCAGCTTTTAATGGAAAAAAAATCACAATGTGTTGTCTTTTGCTGATGAAGAAGTAGAAGGTCTGGAGTTTTCTAAAAAATATATATATATCAGGTGGCTCTAGATATGCCTGTTTTAGCAACACCATGCTACATTGCCAGTCTTTGTTCATTCAGAGACTTTTTCTTCTCAAGCTTTCACACTTTGTTTCTAGTATTTTGGATCATTGCCTTGTGGTAAGACTCCCATTTCACATAGTTTTTATAAAGTATAGCATGTTTCTTATCTTCCACCCAAAAACCATTTTGAGATCCGTTGTAAGATAGCCAGGCATGTTTTCCACCCAGAATAAATGAGTAAAGGTGACCATTCGATACTCCGAGGATGACTTGTACTCTTCGAGAATGGTTTAATAAATTTACAGAAATAAGATTGTCGGCAGAGCTTATCTGACATCTCGAATCCATAGCTTCTTCGGCCTGTGCGTTTGCATTTCTTTTTTAATATATCTCACAGATGAGAACTCTGTACAGTAATGATGATGTATTACAACACACGCTTTCAGTAAGTCTTGGATTAAACATGGTATTGGCCCCTTTCAAACCCCTCCTTAACACTCCTCCTATTCCAGCAAAGACACACCACAACCCTAAAAACATGATGCAGCCCACTCTGAAAGAGCATATGCATATCTGTATAATGTGGATAGAAAACAGACATCCCAATCTTGCAGTATAAAAGTTTACACCCACTATGTGGTTTCTAAATGGAAAAGGGGCAATGTTTTACTGAGACAAATGCGACAAAAAGCCTGAGGATTTTTCTGGTCTTTGCATCAACACAGTACAAAAGAGAGAGAGTACAGGGCTTGGTGAATTACATTTAGAAATATTCTTCTCACAAAATAGATGATGTCTCTTCAGCTTGTTCTAATTTGCCACCTGCTGAAACAGTATTTCCGGGAAAGCTTGAAAATATTGAATTTTTCGGCCAAACAAAGACATACGGTTTCGTTAACGAGAACAATACGCTTCATTTTCAGTAGGGAAACAACCTCAAAAGAAGCGATGGGACAAGCTCACTCATCTCTTTTATAGCTAATTAGGCCCAGAGTGCAAATTGACAGGGGTCTTGATTTGCAGCAGCAGCTTAAGCTGTGAAAGGAGTCGCCTTATGTGCGAGAACCTCTAATGGATGTACGAGGTGAGGATGTTGATACAGATAAGTAAATACTACAACAATACCATCATGTGACATATATGTAGATTTTTTTACCTGTAGGTTTCATTCTTTGTAGGCCACCAAATTTTGCCCACTGGGTTGCTTGACAGACAGACAGACAGACAGACAGACAGACAGACAGACAGACAGACAGACAGACAGACAGACAGACAGACAGTACTTGCGGGTTTACCACATAGCTTATTTGCAACGCCATACGTTGGTGCCCAAGCTTTAGTTTCTTGCTGTTGCAGTGGCAGTTGTTACCTCACTGCTTCAGGAGAACTGGTTTGATCTCGTGTCCTGGTTTTTTCCCAGAGTTATAGAACCATCCAGCTGTATCCCAAAAACACTGGGAGTCTGGTCCTAATAAGAATAGGCTACACACCCACTGCATAAAGGAATTACTACTTAAAGACTTGGAAAGTGTTAAAACATGATACCGAAACAGGATACCGGTTAATTTTTTTTTAAACTATTGAAAACTTAATATGCAGGTAGTCCACGAGTTATGATGGTTCGACTTACTATTTTTTGATATTACGATGTTGAAATGACAAAATGTTTTCATTCGGAAGACAAACGTAGCAGCATATATGTGGCAGGATACATTGTGACTCTGCCAGGATTATTTCTGAGGATTTATGCCGACTTTCTCAACCGGTCAACAGAGTTCAATTGTCTATTGTCTAATAGTTTGCTATTGTTTTTATCGGCGTTTCCAGACACTTAAACAGAGCGCCTCCGATATTTAAAAGTTACGATAGGGTCATCGGAACGCATCTTCATCGTAATCTGGGACTACCTGTATTTATTGCAAGTTGTTGGTATCTTGGTACCTCAACACCAGTTAAAAGCATAGAATAATATTACCAAACATTAATAAATAAATGTAACCCATTGGTCAGGTGTCAAAAAGTCAAAAGTCTCTTTTGATGGTGTGTTGGATCAATAGCTCTTTGTGTTGCCAGTAATTAGGCTGTTCTGCAGTAATGGCTGGACTGACATCAGCCACTTTTCTGACCTCCTGCTGGTTTCACAACACCTGATTCCATTTACGAGCGTGTTTGTGCATACGCATAGCAGGTTCTGCCTCATGTTGTTAGATCAGCATGCCGTATATATATGCCTGGCTCATGGTTCTCGAACATATGTGGTGTGTTAGAACAATTAGCAGGGAGAAAAAAAACAGCCATGAGAGTAAAATAAGGTAAGTAAGTATATATGGCACTAATGGTCTTGAGTCTTTTTCTCAGGAGTCTGTCTGTCACCTTTGAGGCTTTTGACAGCCGCTGAGCCACCCTGGAAGAAGTTGTCAAACAACTTGCAAATGACAGACGCCCCTAGGGTCATGCGGTTTTCGGCAGCCGTCTTTTCTGCCCTTTGGTAGTCTATTAGTTCAGTCGTCTTTAGACTACCTCCCTTGTCATCACACTTTCTATCTTGGTGTCGCTCTGAGAAGCCCTAAAGGCACAAAACGTTTGCTGTGGAATAATTTCCCTTTCCCAAGGGCTTTGCTCAAGACCCACAGGCGTATTCTGAAACTGCTCCGGTAGCATGGGGTTCCTGTTGTCAGGAAATGCTGAGGTAAGTTTTTTACTAAAGAAGAGAAACTTAAGCTGCGTTTTACGTCTAAGACAAGCAAATTCACAAGACAAACCCGTCTTCATGATTAAGATAGATGGACAAGGACCATAATCAAAAACAAGAAAGGCTATTTCCAGTGCTCGGGCCTGCAATTACTATGATTTTAAACCTTAAAACCTCAAACATTCTAAATTTAAAGCAGGACATACAGAAAGCTCTGGCTTGCAAAACCCAAAAGCAAGGATCTTTCTGACTTGCCTATAACTGTCAGCCTTTATTTACAGAGTGATGTAAAAACCCACTCTGATTCTTTTGTGCCCTGTGATGGTTAACCCATCTCCGTCTCCTAATACACTGCAACTATTCAGATGCAAACGTTGCGTTTGTATTTAATGAGGCTTAACAGAAGTTACTGGTATTGTCATGCGCAATGGCTTTGTAATCGAACTCTGATGTGTCTTAAGGTCCAGCCTGCTCGTCCGTCCCCCCCACTCACCCACTTTCACCCTCTATTTCTTACTCATCTACCTCAAAGACGCCAATAGAGGTAAAAGAACACCTCTCAATACATAGGCGGCAACTTTAAGTACCTGTCTAGACTGCTCATGGGTAACGGGAACCGCTCTCAAGGTGTACATTGATGGCTTTTGTTTTTGTTCTAAAGCAGCCATGGAGAAAAAAGCAGAGATTGTGCAAGAAACAAACCATGGCCAAAGATCCAAAAGTAACCTGAGGTGAAAGGACGTGCTGCCAAAGACATCAGGTGTTCTGCCTTGTGTCTCGCCAACATAGTTCCCCAAAGCACTTTCCCTTCGTACAAACTACTGGAAGATAATGTGCTCAATTTTTTACAGTGCACATTCCACCTCTTTCCCTGTTTGTTTCTTTGCGCTAGGCGTAATATCCATGCAGAAACAAGTTACCTAGGTGCAAACTATGACTTATCTGCTAAAGGAACTGCTCAAAAGAGGTACATACCGGTTAATCTCCGTAATCTGATCTTTCATCAGTATAATCACTGTCTGTGAAGTGATCGAGTACCAGATTTTTTAAAGGTAAATATATCCTAATGCCAGTCTTCCTCGCTCATGCAGTCAGAATAAGATTTTCCTCGTTCTATGCTACTCTCGATCAGGAAATCTGAATTCCATGGGTGCCATGGTTGAGCTGCAGCTGTAGAATTGTTTTGTAATGTATGTGTCTGGAAAGCGACCAAACAGAACATCTGCCACCGCACTCCCTTTTATAAAACACATCATCCCTTATTTCTTTGTGTGGTATTTAAGTTCATTATAGTTCATGGCCCTCTAATCAGATTTGTTGTCAAGTAAATTTCGAAGGCAAAGAATCACCTCAATATTGGGCCTTCTTTTGCTGAGGCACGTCAGATTTTTTCTTTTAAAAGAATGTCATGACTTCAGTAACCATGGTCAAGGGCTTTGGATGAAGGGATTAACGCAAGAAAAAATAAAATCCCACGGCGTCACCACGACAACTGCGTAGAAAGAAAGCGAGGACGGGTTGGTGTTGGGGCTGCCTGTTTTTTTTGTTTAGTTTTGTTTTTTGGTCTTGGCCCTGTACGGAGAACAATTACATGCCAGATTAGGAGTTTGGCCAAAGTGAAGATACATTATGGGGTCTCACTTTTTGTAAGGGGATGAATTTGGGCTCCCTGGAGAGTTCTGGAATAAAAAACTTGTGTTGTACAAGTAGACATGTTCTATCCCCTGCATGTGTTGGTCCTTTTCTGCCTGTGTGGTACTATTGATTCCGGTGTCTGTAGATGTAGTTGCTCGCTAGTTCAGACTTACTAAAGTGAGCAGGTGGGTTAAACTTTGGCAAGTGTTTGTTTTGGCCATTTTGTTGAAGTGTTGCTAGGATGTGTATCCCTTCTTTTTCAGCTCAGTTCTGGCACCTGCATAAATTAGCTACACGTTGTTTTTCAATCCCAGTTCAATCTTTTATCTCAAGGATCTTAAGACCCACATACTTATGATCCAAGATTTTGAGTATCCAATTTCAAGAATTGGTCAGGGCCTGTGCACTTGACGGGAAAAATCTTGAATTAATTTCTTTCCTTGGCTATATCGCAGGATTCTTGATGTCCTTGATGTCATCAGCGCCTTCTGCATCACATTTCTCCGGGGTGAAATAATTTTGGAATATCTGTGGAATTTCCTTCTGTGGTGCTACCCTTGTGTTCGGCTAGAGACGTGCGGTAATCTTCGAACCAACTCTGACTTTCAGTCGCTCGTTATTTTGATCTTGCTTCTTCATTGAGCCAAGCTAAAAGGGGGGGAGGGAGAAATTTTACCCGGTTGGGGTTAATGCCACAATTGGTCTCCTCATCATGTGGTGGAAAGTGTTGGGTTTTTCACTTGATTTATATACGGCGTGTTGGTGTATGCAGGAGAGGGATTTTTTCTCTCTTGTTTTTCTTTCTGTCTGTCTCTTTATAAAAGTAGTAACAAGAGGATGCGTTGGTCTGGTGTGTATGTTTAAAGGTGTCTCTGTGACATGTCTGGTCTTGCTGGAAGAAACCTGCCTGCTTTAACATATGCACCCAATTACTGGTGTACCCTTTAGGACTTTTTTTTTTTTTTTTTTGAGTCCCAGTTACGACTAGATAAACCCCTTCGCTGCCACGATGGCTCTTGTTCCTATTTTACTGTCTTTCTTTACGTATTCTTCTCCTGTCTTTGTTTTTGACAACCTTAAAACCCATTTTACTATTTTAGCACTATTCAGATTACGAGCAATCTCGAACCTTCCCAGCTGCCCACATCAGGATTAGCTGTGATCCACATGGCCTGTCTTCTACGACACAAATGCTAGACTGCAGAAGCAAAACCCTGTTATTTTCAGCCCTATCAGCCATATTTAGTGTAGGTTTGCTTTCATGCAGGCCTCAGTGATGCAAAGTCGGTTTGCCGGCTCTGAGATGAGCTTCCCAGAGCCTTTTTTCTATTCGATTACAGAAGAAAGTATGTGCTGTGTGTGTGTATGTGCTTGGATAAGTTTAACAGCAGACATTGGGAGTAAAGTTCAATCCTTTTTATATTTAGGAAACTATAAGTCTATTCTACACCCTTAGAGGGGGTCTATGACAGAGCCTGTTTATACTCACAACACATATCCCAGCCCCCTGTAGCAGCACTGAGGTAGTAAACTCTGCATGCATGTTGGTGCTACAACGAAACCAAGTTCCTGAAAATCCAGCTCCAATGTGTGTACTCGCAACCATGCGTTGCCACTGGCACACAACATTTGCTAAACCACCTCATAACTACCTCTTCTTTCCTAATCTCCACCTTCTTGGCCTCATTAAGTTTAGGAATGCATTCTACTTACCAGGCATTTGCTGACTAAACACTGTTTATCTCATTTCTTTTATCTGGTCCATCTTTTGTTTGGGTACCATTACTAAAAGGATCTGGCAGCTGATTTTAAATAGGTATTAAGAATCACAAATAAACAAGACTAGGCAGGCCTAGCGAATGCAGCCTGTGGGGAATGCTGACTGTGGAAAAACTTCAAACCTTTAACCCTTGACTTTCTGGCCTTTGGCAATTTGAGGAAATGAATCGCTTCTGTTGAAACGCAGATTGCTATGCATATGCAAACACATAGGCCGTTTAGCTTTAAACATTAACTAAATGTGACCTCTAGCTAGTTTAGCTACCACTGGGTAGTGTGCACAAACATCCCACAACTGTACAATCTAACTAGCTAGAGGTTCGAGGTAATGTAGAAGGCTTTATTGGATTCTATCCACCTTTGTGATGTGGTGCAATGAACACATTCCCTCAGAGCTTCTTTTTTTTTTTTGCTTTCCCCCCCCAATGGTCAAGTACAAATCCCTCGTGAAAACATTTCTCTGACTGAACCCCTTGAGTATAACCCTGAACTTGAACTGAAAACTCCTTTCCTAAGAAATCATAGCTAAATCAACAATTGCACAATTTCTTATCAGAATTAAAAACTTAATGACGAGGAACTGAATTTATATTACATTTGCACTCTACATTCCGCTCTGGGCCTTGTTGCTAATCTGTTTTCTTCAAAATACATTCTGTTCTCCTTCAAGCTTTCGAACATCCAGAACGTTTCTAAGAAAAGTTCCTTCTTGATGACGAAAGGCCACAAGGAGGAAACGCTTTCAGAAGATCTTCTTGGCTTCCTGAAAAAGGGGGGGGGGGGGGGAAATCCCCAAACAAACCTATCCAGATGTTGAGGATAAATTGGCTAGTTATCAGAGAATATTTCCCCCTCCCATCACTTTATAGTTCTGAATCTAGGCTCATATTACTTTTTTAACACTTCGATTTGATTCGGCTACAAGTTTTTTCCAAGTGGTCCTTTTTTCCCCAATGTCACCATGTAAAAGGAACTGATTTGGGTCTTTGAGGGTTTTTTAAGATGTTCTATTTTGCTTTTATCTACAGAAGGTCTGGAGTGTAAGAGACCTAGGTTACATTTGACAGAACCCTATTGGAGAGCCAAAATAAACTTTGACCACACTTTGGTCTGGCTGTGTTAAGTTCAGAATGTGTTCCAAAGCCTATTTGTATTAAGTGTTGTCATACGATACGTATAACTGTACTTTATCCCTAACCTTCCTCACACCCACTCTCATTCCAAAACCCTTTTTTTTAATCTTTTCTCAGGGCGTCTCTGTTAGCACACTCCGAATGTAATCTTTTGTTTCCTGTGGCAGAATGTCTTGTTTGTGAATAGGAGATCTTAGCATGTAAAAAAGCTTTTACTTTTTTCTTCTCAGGATCCAAATAAAAAGTAAAGCTTTTTCGAAAATGTTACAGTTAATCCGGCTCTATTAAACTGGCGTTAAAAAAAATCAATACGTGAGTGTGTTGTGAAGCAGACCGGCTTTATGGACTGTATGTCTGCTGTGTTATGGGGTGGGATTTAATGTTACTGAGAGCGCTTCTTGTTTTACAGTGTGAGATGTAAAAAAAAAAAAGACATTTAGGAAAAATGAAAACTAAGGCACAAGCTTAAGTAAATAAGCTAGTCCAACGGCTTTACACAGACATGCAACCTCACAATAACACATGGCATCTTAGCAAGAGGAAATACACCAAATGGACAAAAGCTGGTGGACACCTGACCATATGATTTGTATGCGCTTTTTCAATATCCCATTCCACATAATTCCCTCCATTCTTGCAGGATGTTTCAGTAGATGTTGGAGTGTGCTTGTGGATATTTGTTCTCATTCAGCTACAAGGGTGGTAGTAAAGTCCGGTACTGATGTAGGTGAGGCTAGGAGGCCTGGGTTGCAGTCATCGTTCCAATTCATTCAAGTTCAAAAGGGTTACGGTCAGAGCTCTAGAGCAGGCCACCTCGAGATTCTTCCACTCCAACCCATTTTAACCATATCATCTCATAGTGCTGGATTTGTGCACAGAGACCTTGTCATGCTGGAACCGGCTTGGATCTTGGAGATCAAGCAAAGGGAAGATGTCATGTAGCTGCATCCAAAGACGTCCTATACAATTGTGTGCCTTCAACTAAGAATACAATAAACCAAAGATCAAAAATTAAAAACCTTTTGAGGTTTTTTATTATTATTGTTTCTTTGGTGTAGCCAATAGAATAAGAATGAGAAGCAAACTTGGAAGAAATAATAATCTTATTATAGGATTTATTTTGATAAATTTGTCATCAAAGATATTTTCTAATACTTTCTAAAGACGTCTAACTCTTCAGTGACCGACTTTCTGTCGATTACGAGTTGTTTTGGAAAATTATAATGGCCGTCTTGTAATCCTAGAGGCCACTATTTTATTAAACTAAAGGCCGTTTGTGATTCTATTTTTATGGCGCTCTTGAAAACTCAATGCTGATTGGTCGTTAAATCATTAAACAGCGAACACACATGGCACATCTCACGTTGCTCTTAATATTGCAGTCTTGGAGCCTGCGTCTATAATTTCCCAATTAGTCTGAAGGACGTTTGAAGGAGACAGTTCCGTTCGTCTGTTTTTCAGCTGCTCTTTCAGAGATTATTTCAGAAACGAGTCCCTGATGAGCTAATTAAAGTCTGTACCTACCTTCTCATTAAGGTCACTATGACAAATGGCAGAGAGAGGTGCGTCATTAAAATCCATGTGCATGATTTATTTTATTTGGAATACCTGATGAACCCATATGTACGGTATTGTCAAAAGTATTGGGACAAACGGCTTTTTTCCCCCCAAACAGGTGTGCACAAAGCCAGCTACAAGATATAGTTGACATGTGTTGGCGTTGGAAGGTCTTGAGTGGTCTGCTGTAGAGCTCTGAACTAAACCCTCTTGAACTTTTTTGGATGAATTGGAAAGCTGACTGCACCCCCAGTCTCCTCACTATACATTTGTTTCTTGTGGTTCCGAAATCTAGTTAAACATCTTCCCAGAAGAGCTTATTATAACTAAAAAATAGTACTAAATATGGACTATAATGTTTAAAAAGCACATCTGAAATTTATGGTCATGAGGCGTCCACAAACATTTGTCCATTTTGTGTTCAATGTGTTAGTGTTTTAGAGGACAGACTGGAAATTCTGAGGCATTCAGTCAAAGGCATTCAATTCAACAACCTAGAGGCTTGTGTATTTAGTTTTTTTGTTGTTTTGGGGTTTTTCTTCGCTAATATCCAATATTAATAGATGGAATTCTAATTTGTTTCTTGCAGTGGCCTATCTGGGGGACATTGCGCTTGACGAAGAGGACATGCGCATGTTTAAAGTGGACCGCATCGTGGATGCCGTCCAGAAAACGGTGATCAACCTCAACAGCACAGGTGAGTCCAGAGTAACACCTTTCCAATTTTATTTAATTTGTATAGCTCTTTTAATAATGAAAACCTTTATAGCAATAAATAGATAAACATATACATTTTAGATTCATTCATTAGTCCCTGTATGTTTCCTCACTAATGAGTGAACCTGTTCATATTAATTACAGTCCAAATCCATTTTCATGACTCGAATATATTTGACAAAGAAGGACATATTTACTTTTACTTTCATTTTTCCTTATTGGTATAATTGAATAAACACAGTAACTCCACAGCCCATCAGGCCACATTTACACAGAAAGGTAACTTCCCGGAAGGTGGTTTGCAGGAACCTGAAAATTACTTGGCAATTGAATCTCTAAAAAAACAAGTATCAAATATGCAGAAGTTTATTTCCAAGTTGTATTGTGGAAATTTTTTTATTTTTTATTTAAGTGAATCTGATTTATCCTCTGAACTTTTTAGCTTATTCTAAATCGCCATGATTTCTTGACTGGACCTGATATTTATTTATTTGTTTGTTTGTTTATTTATGTTAATGAAATAACATGAGCAGCAGGAGTGTCAGCCAATGACACGAGCCCGAACACTGCCAGGACCACTTTTCGGCGTAGGAAGAGGGCAGCCACATCTCGCCCTGAAAGGGTGTGGCCTGAGGGCGTCATCCCTTATGTCATAAGTGGCAACTTTAGTGGTAAGTTCTCTTCTCTTCTCTTCTCTTCTCTTCTCTTCTCTTCTCTTCTCTTCTCTTCTCTTCTCTTCTCTTCTCTTCTTCTCGGAGCCCCACCTCTCTTCTCTTCTCTTCTCTTCTCTTCTCTTCTCTTCTCTTCTCTTCTCTTCTCGTCTCTTCTTGTCTCGTCTCGTCTCGTCTCGTCTCTTTGTTTTATTTTCTTCTCTTTTCCTACATATATCAAACTAGTGTGT